>NW_007734818.1:5725-33320 GCF_000696425.1 Galeopterus variegatus
CCGGACACGGAAAAAGACAAAAAAAAAAAAAAAATCCTTTAAAATATTTAAGGCAAAAATAACAATGTAATTTATAAAACTTTTAAAAGTGAAAATAATAATGTATTATGGGTTTTAAAATGTATGTAGAAGACATGACAATCAGCACAAAAATGGGAGAGGAGAAATAGAGTTATACTCTTGTAAAGTTATTATCTTCTATGTAAAGTGATTAATAATATTAGACATTATGCTGTGTAACATTAAACACCAAATGTATGAGTTATGCTAAACAAAAAGAAAGAGGAAATGTGTGTGTATCATTACATATTTTTTTTGTGTCTAGGGCCTTCGTTTTACATGCAGAATACCAGGTTTTCAAACTTAGCTGATAATGAGAAGCATTACTTCTTGATCAAATTTGCTCCAATCATCAAGATTTTGCTGGTGTGATAAGTAAGAAATGACGGCAGGATTACTTTCATTCTTTTAAGGAAGGAGGACCATTTAGCAAGGAAAATGCTAATATTGGAATAATATCTTTTTCTAATGGAGAGGAAAAGCAGATTGGCAGATGGTAATACGTTTTGTTAACGTAAGTTAAAAAACATATCTAAAAAATTTACAAATTGTTAACTCTTTTGAAAGATAAATTTTTGAGTATTGCTATATGAAATATCTACATTTTTAAGAATTTCGAAATACCTCACTTATACCCCCAATAAGCAAGACAGAACATTTAAAGAAACAATAACTGCTGATGAATAACTTGTTAATTTTAAATGAAACAAACTCATATCTATTAAATGCTCATAATTTGTCTACTGAAATTTTGGAAATTTAGGGAAATGATTTACAGTTATTGTTGATGCCTGGGACTGGTTGGAGGGTGTTATTTTGCCTTGTGTTCCAGTGAATCCAACATCTAATGTTGAGAAACCAGGTAGTATATCAGTCAGGTGGTCGTGGGTGTTATGTTGCCAAAGCATCAAAGCAAAGGTTAAATGAAACTTGACAGAATGTTCTAGGATTTATTTGAGCATTGGAAGAGTGATTCATTTAATTGAATGTTAATGTATACTCAAATTCCAAACATCAATGGCTATATAAGTTTCAATAGTAATATTTTATATTTTATAGATATCTAAAGGGCTTTTTATTCATTCACTGGTTCTAGTTTAATTTTTATAAAATATCATTTAACAAAATAATAATGTAAAAAGGATAATTTTATGGGAAAATGAAATCAATGTATTAAAATAAAGGTATAAGAATTTTAACAAAATAACCCAATATGACAGTTAACTCATTGGAAACTTCATAGAAAAGTGTATTTCTATACACTTTACACTATTAGGAATTAGATTAAAAAGAAATCTATCTGCTAGTATAAATTTTCATTAGTGTTTATTTTAGCAAAAGTAATGGTTCATTCTTGTTCCTAGAGTGTGTTGGATGCCTACATAACAGGCTTCTTCTCTTTTTGGACTTCTTAGTACCCCCACTTTTTGGGATTAGTACATCTTAGACTTTAACACGTATCTCATGGAAAATTTTATCTCTTCATAAACTCCAGGGGCTGAACTTACTTGTTTATGGTAAATTCCATTTTATTTAAAATGAGTAATTTGTCACTAAGAAAATCAAAAGTCTGGCCAGTTAATCTACAATGAAAAAAGTATTGGAGTACCTGAGAAATATGGTGAGAGAATTATAGGAAGCCTCCCCTAAGGTGACCTATATAGCTAAGAAATTGTATTTCCTTTGTATTTGGCTTCAAATTTCAGTAAGAGGTTATGATTTATCACGACATCAGAAAATAATTTGTTTCTGTTCATCTTTTTCAGTTATTTTAATCTCATTTTTATTACTGTATTATATTTATCAAACTTCCTAAATCTTATAATACATGCTTTGAATGCTCATGACAGTGCATGCCATCAGTATGGCTAGATCATATTGTGTCTTTTTCTTTTAGGTAAATATTTAATTCTAAGTCCTTCTCTAGTCGATTAATTGCACCCTACAGGCATCAAGAAATTTCGAATGTCTCTCTTCGACTTGGGTCTGTTTCACTCACCAGAATTATTTGTCATTTTATAAAGTAGAGATATAAAAATGAATAGCTCATCTTTTTTTTTTCTCTTATACCAATATAGGTCATAGTTCCCTATAGTTTATTATTTATTCAGTAACCTTTAAAATATTTAAAGCAGCAGAATTTTTTTTGCGTCTATTGAAGGAATATTAAATATGCTCCAAAGACTTATGGTTAGGTATAAATCTCATGATTTTCAAACTGTGTTTTTCTCATTTTTATATTTTTCTGATATTAGATTTCTACCACTGAGTTACTATTAGATCATAATTACAATTTTAATTTATAGTAATATAATGTATTGTATCCAAATATATTGTTAAAAATAAAATTTGTGATTTTTTTCAATGACATGTTCTGTTATAGAATAAATATTGTAAAGTGGCTCTACACTACTGAGAATGTTAATTTTCCTATTTCAATTAACATGTTAACATTAACAAAAATAAAACAGAAAGATAAATGATTTCAAAACAAAAAATGAGAACAAACTCAGTTTAACATTAATTCATAGTTACATAATTGATCTGTCATCTTCATGTCCTAAAAATGTATATGTGTGTCTGAATAAGAAGGTAAGTTTAGTTTATTGGTATAGAATACAAAAGAACTTTTAAAAGGAGAGACTGTTTTAGAAAGGAGAAGAATTTATTATGAATTAATCAATTTAGAATACAGCTATCATTCAATCAGTGTTAATCAACTCTGGATATTTAATTGGAGACATAGAAATATCAAAGTGACTATGTGTCTTATTTTATTTCCAACTTCAGATGACTGATTTCCTAGGAATTTATAATTAAAAGTTTACAGAATATTTGTTGGTTGGTTGGCTTTTACCTTAGGTTTCTTCCCCCCCCTCCCCCAATACTATCATTTCATGATGCTTGAAGGCAAGGACAACAAAAGAAAAATAAAGGAAATTATTAAAATAAATACAAATGGCTTCTTTATGCTTTAATGTTTACAGGTTGGTTCTCATCTGTTATCTCATGTGATATTCTCATTTAAATATGAAGATATATGTTTCAGAAAATACCAGACCTGGATTTCAGTCCCTAATACTCTACCATTCTTTTGATCTCATACAACTTATTATATTTGTCCCATCTTCTCAAGCATAAGCTGGACATAATGTCTACCTCAGAATGTTAAGATATCATATGACAAGTGCTGTTAAGCATGATGGTCCCCAATAGGCACTCACAGACTTTCCATCCATTTCCTCCTGCTTTACTTAACTAACCTGGCAGTCAGTTCAGCCTATTACACATGGACCAAAAATCTGACCAATTCTTCAAAACTCAACATCAATCTTCAGTTGCCAATGAAATCTGAGTTCTCTATAAATTCTTGTTTTATTAGTATGGTAGTATGGTTTTCTTATTTTTGATGGCAGGAGCATTTCATAGGTATTTGTATTATTATGCTATGCAGTCCAATATTCACTTACTAAACTGAGCTGTTTTCATTTCTGAATTTTCTGTGATAGTTATACTTAAACTTCCTCTGCTTGAGTGTCCAGAAAATATCTAGTCTATATTAGGAAATCATAAAAAATTAGATTCCACTTTTGAAAACAAGCCTTCAAACTAAGTGGATTGTAATCATTTGTGTACATTTCCTGGTATGTTATCTCTAATTGACATTTGTTACACAATGAACTTTCATTAGACAGCTGACATTGTTAGAAAAGCTTCACTGAAAGCATCATTAATTTTGATTTCATTTCTTTAATAAAAACCCTGTGTATAATTAAAATCTTTGTGTACATTTTAGAAAAAGCTCTAATACCATAGATTGTTCCAATACTCTTATACTATAAAAAGAAAATATGACATATTTCAAAATCTTTGAAATACTGCCCCATTAATATGTGTACATATAACCATTTTAATCTTATTTGAGTTATATTTTTACATTTAAAGACATCACTAAATTTTCTGATGTTAGTATTCATTTGTTTCTTAAATATTTACCTAGCCCTTTTGATGAGCCAAACACTGTCTTGAATTTGGGAAATATATTTGTGAATAAAAATAAAAATGTCAATTTTTTTTTAGTATCTTCATAAGAATAGCTTGCTTGAAACAAAAAGAAATGTTACAAAACTTTTATTAATGGGAAAAGCAGGTAAAATTACACTAAATATAAATTTCTTGTTTGTTACTCCTTAAAATGTAATCTCATGCAGCTCTATCATATTCAATTTAAAAGTCCAAATTTATAATTTATACTGCCAAAATATTAAGCAAAATATTTATGTAATATTCTTAACTGTTCAAATTAACAAATTTGTTTTTGTTTCCTGATAAAATTATTTTCGTATCCAATAAGTGGTTTGGAACAGATTATGCATCATATTCCAGGAAGTCTCATATGGAAATAGTCTGTTCAGAAAAGTTGAAAGATGAGTGAGGTCACTATTTTCTAGGAAAACTAAACATTGTGTGATTTTTATTATAGGAATGAAACGGTGTACTCTAAACAAGAGTCATTGAAGATAATCATCAACTTTAATAAAATATCTTTCTGAAGGCGATGATTAAAATATAAAAACAAGCTAGCAGGTAAATACATCACAATTTAAATAACCTCTAGGGAATTTCTGTATCATTCTCTTCTCAAGATGATTATTTTGCTAAAATGGACTTGCAAGAAACTCTTCTAGTCCAGTGTTTTTTTCTCTTCTGCGTCCTTACAGTAAATATTCTATTTTTACTATCTAAAGACACCAGAATTAATGTACTTAATAGGATCAGTATGATCTATTTAATCACTTAAACTGTAGTTTATTAATTGGATAATGTGCTAGAGATTGAGTCTTCTCAGATCTCAGTTGTGATTTCTTTGTTATGATTTTATCGTAACAAGATAAACTTCATTATATATTTAATGTAACAGGTTTCTTTTTTCTACTTATCATTCAGATTCACCAAGGGAGCTGCCCTGTGACTTCTGAGTTTGACAAAAAAACTACCTTGTTCTATGAATGTGAACATTTGTTCAGAATATATTAATCCATGCTCAGTTGTTTTTATTCACTCTGACTTTACTAAAGAATGAGTTCTTCAATCTTATTTCATTATTATTATTATTATTTTTAACAAACATATTTTAAGCATCTCTTCTACATGTAGATCAAGAGATACAGGCAAAATCCCTGTCCTCATGGATTTTTTTTCTCCTGGGAAAACAACTAACAACCAAAATAAATTTAAATTATGAGAAGAAAATAAGAAAAAAAAAAAGTAATTGTGGGGCATGTCATTGAAAAGACATCCCCTTAAAGAGATAAAAGTGTCCTGGGAAAACAACTAACAACCAAAATAAATTTAAATTATGAGAAGAAAATAAGAAAAAAAAAAAAAGTAATTGTGGGGCATGTCATTGAAAAGACATCCCCTTAAAGAGATAAAAGTCCTAGTTGAGCCCTAGAGAGAAGAAAATGTCATGTGCAGACCTGAGGAAAAGACATTTCTGTGTATGATACATGATGAACAAAGTCCCAAATGGAAAATGGGGTGGCATGTTTGAAAGCATCGCATGTGCAGTTGCATGAGAAAAGGGATAATGATCTGACATAAAATTGAGAGACAAGCCAAAGACAGAGCAGATAGTATAAAGTCTTGAGAGTTAAGTAAAATAATTTTGATTTTATTCTAAAAAATATTAGAATCCGTTAAATTGTTCTAAGTGGAGAGTTATAAGGCCTGTTTTTTGTTTTTGTGTTTGTAATTTTTTTTCCCTATAAGACAATTCTGTAAGAAATTTACTGGAGAACAAGAGTGGAATAAAGGTGACTGACTGAAAATATCACTGCACAAATACGGGAAATAGATGGCAATGATTTCAACTAAAACCATAACCATGGAGGAAAAAAACTTTAAGATATGGGAAATAGAGGGCAAGTTCAAGGCTACGCAATTACACTTGAGATTCATCGCCATATATATATACATGGAATTTTAAAAACAAGGATAAGTCACGCAAAAAGTACATTATATATATTATTACTTTTATACAACTCTATAAAGATAAAGTAAATCTAAACTATTATGATAGAAACCAGAAGAGAGGTTACTTCTGGGGGTAGGATGTAATTGGAAAGGGGAATTGTGAAACTCACTGAGTGACAGGAACACTTGGATTCACTGGGTTTGAAAATATATTTATATACTTTAAATAAATATTAATATAATATGATTCATTTATTTATATAAGTATAGTGCAAAAACAACAAAAACAAAGACATACATGGCTTTAGCTGAATCAGCTTCAAACAGAAAATAATAATAATGAAGAGGAATTAACATGAATTCATTTTTAAATATTCCAAGGAGCTATCTTCTAAAATTAGCTCTTGGAAAAACTAAAGGGTGATTCTTTGAATAGCAGAAACTCATTTTCCATATTTTCCAAATTATGGAAAAACCACAAATGTGAGAACACTTTTGTCTCAGGAAACTCATCTTGATTGGTGATTGGCTTGTTGGTCAAGGAGGTTTCAGTTGCTTTTAGTTACCAAATGTTACAATTACTCAGAACTCTGTGCCAGAATTAATTCAGCTCTAGATTTTACTTGGGGTATGTTGGGTAAGGTGGGTTGAACAGGTTTAGTGAGTCAAAGGCATTGCAATTTAGATGTTATTTGTCTAAATTGGAAAGTTACATGTGAAGTGCTTCTTTCTAAACATGTTCCCATCTTAAATCTAATATATATTGTGATGAACAGGCCATAATTAGATAAGATATTTTTTCCCTTATCACTTCTAACAATTGCTTTTGTTGAAAAAAGATCCTGTTTTGGTTCTGGGGTGGAAAGGACCTATGTACCTACTTAATTTCTCTTCTTTAAGTATTATATTGACATCACGGTATTGAAGTCAAATGTCTCTAAATGACCAGAAGCCAGAAGTAAGATATGTTTTCCTTTAGACCTGAAATTAAGAATCTGCTCATACAGCTACCTGGCTGGAATAAAACACCCTTGGTTTGGAGGTGGAAGGAAAATCCCATCTATTATCCACTCTCCTCTCTTACAGAGGGCAACAAAGTAAAAAAACTGTTNAAAATCCCATCTATTATCCACTCTCCTCTCTTACAGAGGGCAACAAAGTAAAAAAACTGTTCTGAGCTGATAAATAAAGGTATAACTATGTCCACTCCCTTGAAGGCAAGATTTTTGCTAAAAGCAAACACTAACACAATGCTAAAAGGCTAGACAACTCCTCAAGAGCTCTGCATAAATGTTGTAGATACAGTTTTCCTTTGCTTTATCCTTACAGTGTAAGCATTTTTCTAAATAGTAATCTTGCTTAGGAAAATTAAATCTCAACCGTTTAAAGGCAGTAGGGTCTTTCCATTATGTCTCCAAAGGGTAAGCAAGACAAATGATGACAACAAAAAATATGAGAGGAAAGTGATGGCTTATTTGACAATAAAATAAGCAGTGGGCTGAGAGGTGATTGTAAAGTTTTCACCCATAAATACAGAATTCTTGATGGAGGTAGCGAATGAAGGGGGTAGATATATTGAGGATGGGTAATCTTATTCTTATAGTCCTCTGACATTTTGATGATGGCAAACCCAAATATGTATAGTGGTCAGGTAAATAGCATAAATGCTTTCAGTTTACAAATTACAGTTTACTCAGGTGAAGTGGAGTGTATATGCCCTAACTCAAGCAAGCAGTCACTCCTCATCCTCAGCCTGTTGTTATTACCAAAGTGAAACTGTATCGCCAGTGTTTCCAGGTCTAAATTTTAACAAGAAGCAAAAATTAAGAGTATTATGACATCACCTACTTTAAAGATATTATCTCATCTTTGTAAGTAATCTTAATCAAAACAGAGCTAGATTCAGTTCGTAATAGACGTTTAGCAATCTGCATAATGTTAAAAAGCAATGATGCAAGAAGTCTAAACCCGCATGTTCTGAAGATAGAAGGAGATAGGGTTAGCTGGAGATTTTTGTTCAGGACATAGGGTGCAGCATTAAGTCTCTCACCATAACTCATGGAAGTAACATTCAAGGCAGAAAAGGAGGACACCCTCTCTTATGGATTCTTTAAATCCAGGGAAAAGTACTTGACTACCTTGTGTTCAGAGATGAGAAAATAACCAACATCTCATCTTTCCTTAATTCCCACCTACTGTTAAACCTCAAGTGAAATCCAGAGTACCAGCATCATCAAGATTATGAAAGGGAGAGTAAACACAAGAAAGCTAGTTCCCTCAGGGTCTCAGAGGAACATAAGCATCATGAAGTCATGTGTACCTACTTAATTTCTCTTCTTTAAGTATTATATTGACATCACGGTATTGAAGTCAAATGTCTCTAAATGACCAGAAGCCAGAAGTAAGATATGTTTTCCTTTAGACCTGAAATTAAGAATCTGCTCATACAGCTACCTGGCTGGAATAAAACACCCTTGGTTTGGAGGTGGAAGGAAAATCCCATCTATTATCCACTCTCCTCTCTTACAGAGGGCAACAAAGTAAAAAAACTGTTCTGAGCTGATAAATAAAGGTATAACTATGTCCACTCCCTTGAAGGCAAGATTTTTGCTAAAAGCAAACACTAACACAATGCTAAAAGGCTAGACAACTCCTCAAGAGCTCTGCATAAATGTTGTAGATACAGTTTTCCTTTGCTTTATCCTTACAGTGTAAGCATTTTTCTAAATAGTAATCTTGCTTAGGAAAATTAAATCTCAACCGTTTAAAGGCAGTAGGGTCTTTCCATTATGTCTCCAAAGGGTAAGCAAGACAAATGATGACAACAAAAAATATGAGAGGAAAGTGATGGCTTATTTGACAATAAAATAAGCAGTGGGCTGAGAGGTGATTGTAAAGTTTTCACCCATAAATACAGAATTCTTGATGGAGGTAGCGAATGAAGGGGGTAGATATATTGAGGATGGGTAATCTTATTCTTATAGTCCTCTGACATTTTGATGATGGCAAACCCAAATATGTATAGTGGTCAGGTAAATAGCATAAATGCTTTCAGTTTACAAATTACAGTTTACTCAGGTGAAGTGGAGTGTATATGCCCTAACTCAAGCAAGCAGTCACTCCTCATCCTCAGCCTGTTGTTATTACCAAAGTGAAACTGTATCGCCAGTGTTTCCAGGTCTAAATTTTAACAAGAAGCAAAAATTAAGAGTATTATGACATCACCTACTTTAAAGATATTATCTCATCTTTGTAAGTAATCTTAATCAAAACAGAGCTAGATTCAGTTTGTAATAGACGTTTAGCAATCTGCATAATGTTAAAAAGCAATGATGCAAGAAGTCTAAACCCGCATGTTCTGAAGATAGAAGGAGATAGGGTTAGCTGGAGATTTTTGTTCAGGACATAGGGTGCAGCATTAAGTCTCTCACCATAACTCATGGAAGTAACATTCAAGGCAGAAAAGGAGGACACCCTCTCTTATGGATTCTTTAAATCCAGGGAAAAGTACTTGACTACCTTGTGTTCAGAGATGAGAAAATAACCAACATCTCATCTTTCCTTAATTCCCACCTACTGTTAAACCTCAAGTGAAATCCAGAGTACCAGCATCATCAAGATTATGAAAGGGAGAGTAAACACAAGAAAGCTAGTTCCCTCAGGGTCTCAGAGGAACATAAGCATCATGAAGTCATGGTGTCTAGCCAGTTCTTTGCACTGTCCCCAGCAATTAGACAAGCTGTTGCATTGTAGAAGCTTGATAAATGGACCTGGAAGGATTACTGTCATTTCAAGAATGCAGAGTCACATTTGGTAAAGTGTGACTTGATTAAGATGCTCTGCATGATTAGATTTGTTCTACTCAGATAATACTGGCAACTGTTATGAAAAAGAAAGAAAAAAAAAAATGCCCAAGATAGAAAAACCAGGTAAGAGAATGTCTGGGAGGAAGGGAATAAGGAACTAAAACAGACCAGTGAGATTAATTACCCACTACAGAATCAGAGGGAAGAATCATTTCAAAATACGGGAGATGCTTATATATGGAATCTGAAAGAGTTAATCTCAAAGAAACAGAGAATAGATACATGGTCACCAGAGGCTGGAGGGAGGGGATGTATTAGGGAAAAGGAAGCTGTTGATCAAAGGGTACAAAGTTTCCTTTAGTTCTGAGGAGTACATTTTAGTTCTCTATTGTATATTTCAAAATTGCTAAATGAACAGATTTTTTTAATGTTCTCACCATAAAAAATTTGCGAAAATGATGATTATGGTAAATAGCTTGATTGAATCTTTCTACATTGCTCACATAGATGATAACATTACACTGTACCCCAAAAGATAGACAATTATTATTTATTAATTAAAAACAAACAAATAAATGAGGGAAAAAATGTGAGACAGATTTTGGTTGTTATGTCTCCCTTTTCGTTTCTGATTTTTGTTATTTTGGGTCTTCTCTCTTCTTTTTTTCTGTTAACCTAGCTAATGATTTGGCTATTTTATTTATCTTCTAAAATAAACAGCTTTTTGTCTGGTTTATCTTTTCCATTGTTTTTTGAGTTTCTACTTCATTTAGCTCTGCTTTGATCTTAATTATTTCTTTCCATCTACTGCCATTAGGTTTGGATTGTTCTTGTTCAAGTTCTTTAAGACAAGTGGGGTGTTAGGTCGTTTACTTGAAGTCTTTGTAGTTTTAGGTCACATATTTGTAGTCTTTCCATTCTTTTGATGTAAGCATTTATTGCAATAAATTTGCCTTTTAGTACTGCTTTTGTAGTATCCCACATGTTTTGGTATGATGTATTACTTTAATTAGTTTCTAGAAATTTTTTGGTTTCTTGTTTAATTTCTTTTTGGACCTGTAGGTTATTCAGGAGCCTTTTATTTAGTTTCCATGTATTTGCATAGTTTCCAGAGTTTTGCTTATTATTTATTTCCAATTTTAGTCCATTGTGATCTGAAAAGTTACTTGGAATGATTTCAATTTTTTAAATTTGGTGAGACTAGATTTGTGACCTAATATGTATTCTATCCTGGAGAATGTTCCATGTGCTGATAAGAAGAAAGTATATTCTTTAGCTGTTGGCTGAAATGTTCTGTATATATCAGCCAGGTCCAGTTGGTCTAAGGTGTCAATTAAATCCTGTATTTCTTTGTTGACTTGTTGCCTAGAAGATCTGTCCCATACTGGGAGGGGTCTTCAGATCACCCATTAATGTATTAGGGCCTATTTCTTTCTTTAAGTCTAAGAGTGTTTGCTTTATATATCTGGATGCTCCAGTACTGGGTGCATATATATTTATGATTGTTATGTCTTCTAGGTGGATATATCCTTTTACCATTATATAGTGGCATTCTTTGTCTCTTTTTATGTTTTTTGGTTTAAAGTCTATTTTGTTTGATATAAGAATAGCTACTCCTGTTTGTTCTTGGTTTTCCTTTGTATGGTATATCTTTTTCCATCCCTTGACTTTTAGTCTATGTGTATTTCTGCAGGTGAGATAGGTCTTTTGGAGACAGCACATAATTGGGTAAAGCTTTTTAATCCAATCAGTCAGTCTGTGTCTTTTGAATGGGAAGTTTAGTCCATTCACATTTAAGGTAGTTATTGACCACTGTTGCTTAATTCCTGTCATTTAATTGTTTCTTGTTTAGGTGGTTTAAATATCTTTTGGTCATTATTTCCCCTTTTATTTCTCTTCTTCAATGTTAGTTGAAAATTTAAGGTGGGATGACTTAGCTTCTTTTGCTTTCTTGCTGACATTTTTATTTTAATGGTAGGTTTTGCTCTTTCTTGTGTATTTGTGATAGTTGTCACTATAATTCAGATTCCAGGTGAATGGTTCCCTTGAGAATTTCTTTCAGGGCTGGTCATGTGTTGATGAACTCCCACAACTTTGTTTGTCTGGGAAATAAACTATTTCTCCCCCATTTCTGAAAGAGAATCTTGTGGGATAAAGAATTCTTGGTTGACAATTTTTTTTTCTTTTAGTACTTTGAATATATCATTCCACTTTCTTCTAGCTTGTAGGGTTTCAGCTGAGAAGTCTTCTGTTATCTGATGGGGTTTCCCCTATAAATGAGCTGGTTATTTTCTCTTACTGCTTTTAGAATTCTCTTTTTGTCTTTGAGCTTTGCAAATTTAACTATAATGTGTCTTGGAGAGGATCTTTTTTGGATTGAATCTGTTTAAGGACCTTTGAGCTTCCTGGATCTGATGGTCTGTATCTTTCCCTATACCTGTGAAGTTTTCTGTTTTTATTTCCTAGAATGGATTTTCAATACCTTTTCCTTTCTCCTCCCCTTCTGGAATACACACAATTTGGATGTTAGAGCACTTGAGGTTGTCTGCTATCTCTCTTAGATTTTCCTCATTATTTTTAATTCTTTTTCCTTTTTTTATTGTCTGCATGAGTTATTTTAAAAAGGCCATCCTTAAGTCTTTTTTCTGCTTGCTCTACCCTGGTCCTCAAGCTCTCAGTTTTTTTTCCCCCTGAGTAAAACCATCCTTAAGTTCTACAATTCTTTTTTCTGCTTGCTCTACCCTGGTCCTCAAGCTCTCAGTTTTTTTTCCCCCTGAGTAAATCTTTCATTTCTAGAAGTTCTGCTACACTCATTTTAATGTATTAATCTGTTTTTAGATTTCCTCCTTCATATTCTGGATATTTTTTCTCATTGCATTGCTTTCTCTAATTGAGTCTTCCTTTATTTCTTCAGGTTTTCTAAAGATCATTGCTCAGAATTCTTTTTCAGACATTTCAAGGATTCCCTGTTCCATGGAGTCTGACATTGGATCATTACTGTATTCTTTCAGTGATGTCATTTCTTCTTGTTTATTTGTAGTTCTAGTATTTTTTCATTGATGTTTGGTCATTTGGTAGAGAGTTTGATTTTTCTATTAAACTGAGGCTGGCTGTGGAGTTTCTCTGGCTGCTACTGTGGTGGTGAATTGTCTTTGCTTGACAGTCGGTGTGGTGGTGGTTATGTTAACCATCTTGGGTCCTGTTCCAGAATCTGTGGTGATAGAATGAGCCCCCACTGCCAGGGTCTGCTAGGCTCACTTCAGTGGGTCATTAGGTGGGAGCTGGTGCTCCCCTCCAGGTCCAAGGAGTGGGGAGGAGTTGCCGGCACCATGCGGGTCTGCTGGGCTAACCTCGGCAGTGTGGGTGACGTTGGCTGTGATACTTCAATTTTAAAATGAATTTAAGATTGTTTTAAATTTGTCCAGTTTGTAAAAAAACCCAGAATGTTTCAGTTAAGTAATGACAGTGTGAGAAGGCATTATGTTACAGATAAAAATCATAGTCTTACTGGAGATGTCATCAACAGTTATTTACAATTAGGAGAATAACACAGACTTGCTCCAGGCTCAACAGCTGAGTCAGTCGCCCTCTACAGACATACCAAGAACTGCTGCAACAGTATATGTTGACTCACTGACTGACAGCAGCTAATCCACCATACAAGAAACCCACCCCATCAAAGAATTGCCAAGGACCCATCTGTCAAGGCCACAAAGGCACCCACTGACAATTCTAAAATTGAAAACAGTTGAAGATATTGCACGAAGGCTGCACTAACACACTCACCCCAATCCAAACTTAAAACACCTAACCCAACTGTCAATATAAAATACTTCTACAGGAAAGAGTCTCCCCCTTCAAAAGCCAGTCCTACAATTTGAAGAAGTGACTTTACCACCAGATCTCCAGAAGCCAATGCAGAGATATGAGAAGCATGACAAAACGAGGAAGCTTGACTCCCCCAGAAGAAGATTACAATTCTTCAATATCAGATCCCAAATAACAGGAAATAGATGGATTGCCTGAGAAGGAATCCCAAATGGCAATACTTAGGAAACTCAAAATGATGGATGAAAAAAAGTATTGAAATTACAATGATGTAAAAAGAAATTTGAGAATATGATGGGAAATTCAACAAGAGATACAAGCACCTAAAATAAAATCAAGCAGAAATCCTGGAACTGAAAAATTCATTCAAAGAAGTAAAAAATACAACTGAAAGCATAACAGGCGTTTAAAATTAACGTAGTTGGATTAAAAGAAAAAAAAGAATTTAAAAGAAGAAGAAAACCTGCAAAATCTTTCTGATAACCTTATGCATATGGACAATCATATTATAGATGAACAGGAAGAGGAAGAGAAAGCAAAGGATATCTACAGCCTTTTTAATGAAGCAATAACTGAGAACTTCCCAAATATTGGGAAAGAAATGGTCTTACAGATCTAAGAACCTCACATATCCCAAACAGATTCAACCCAAAAAGGACCTTTTTGAGAAACACTGCAGTCAAATTATCAAAAGCCAAAGAATTTCAAAAACAGCAAGATAAACATGTCAAATTACCTATAAGTGAATCCCCATCAGGCTGACAGCAGACTTCTCCAGAGAATTCCTACAGGCCAGAGAGTGGTATGACATATTCAAAGTGCTAAAAGAAAAAAAAAAAACAAAAAAACTGCCAGCTGCAAAAATTTTCTTCAAAAATTAGGGACAAATAGTATCTTTTTCAGACCAATGAAAATTGTGTGATTCACCATCACAAGACCAACCTTTCAACAAATCCTCAAGTGGGTCTTACACCTAGAATCAGAAGAGAGATATAGGTCACCATAAATACATGAGAAAGAATAAAAACCACTAATAAAACTGATACACAAATGAGAAAGAGAAAGAAAATGTATCTTACTATTAAAAAAAATACTAAACAAAAAAACTGAACAGCAAAGATAAACAATAAAAGGGAAAGAGAGGAACATAAGAAATACAAAACAACCATAGAGAAATTAATAAAATGGCAGGAATAAGGCAATACCTTTCAATAACAATCCTGAATGTAAATAGACTAAATTCCCCACTTAAAAGATAGCCTGGCTGAATGGATTAAAATTCTGTACCCAACTACCTATCTATTGAATCTAGAGATTCAATGCAAAGTCCATCAAAATACCAATGGCATTCTCCAAAGAAATGGATAAAACAATCCTAACATCCATATGGAATAACTAAATCCTAACATCCATATTGAATATCCAAAGCAATCCTGAACAAAAAAAGTAAAGTTGAAGGCATAACAGTACCTGACTTCAAACTATACTACAAAGCTATAGGAATCTAATACTACAGCATACTATAGGCATAAAAGCAGACACAAAGACCAATGTAACAGTATAGGGAACCCAGAAATCAACCGAGAAATCTACAGACAAATGATCTTTGACAAAGGCACCAAGAACAATCATTGGATAAATGACTGGCTCTTCAATAAAAGCTGCTGGGAAAATTTGACATCCACACATAGAAGAATGAAACTAGACCCATACCTCTCGCCATATACCAAAATCAACCCAAAATGGATCAAAGGATTAAATATAAGTCCAGAAACTATATAACTTCTAAATGAAAACATAGGGGAAACACATCAGAATGTAGAACTGGGAAAAGAGTTTATGAATATGACCCCAAAGCACAGGCAACAACAGGAAAAGTAAACAATGGGATTTGTTTTAAAAACTACAAAGATTCTGCACAGCAAAAGAAACAATGGAGGGAAAAAAAACAATCTATAGAGTGGGAGAAAATATATGCAAACTATGCATCTGACAAAGGATTAATATTCAGAATATACAATGAACTCAAATCACTCAACAGTAAAAATAAATAAATACATACATACATACATACATACATACATAAACACATAAATAAATAAATAACAACTCATGTAAAAAGTGGGCAAAGGAACAGAACAGGAATTTCTCAAAGGAAGATATACAAATGGCCAATAGACACATGAAAAAATGCTCAACATTACTTAGCATCAATAAAATGCAAATCAAAACCACATTACGATATCATCTCACTTCAGTCAGAATGGCTATCAGTAAAAAGATGGAGAAAAACAAATGCTGGTGAAGATGCAGAGAAAGGGGAACCCTCATACACTATTTGTGGAACTATAAATTGGTGTAGCCGTTATGAAAAATGGTATGGAGTTTCCTTACACAACTTTAGATAAAACTGCCATACAATCCAACAATTCCATAGGTGGCTATATATCCAAAGGAATGGAAAGCATCATTTGTGGAACTATAAATTGGTGTAGCCATTATGAAAAATGGTATGGAGTTTCCTTACACAACTTTAGATGAAACTGCCATACAATCCAACAATTCCATAGGTGGCTATATATCCAAAGGAATGGAAAGCATCATCTCAAAGAGATACCTGCATCCCTATGTTTGTCACAACTCTATTTACGGTAGCCAAGAGTTGGAACCAACATAAATGTCCATTGCCAGATGACTGGCATAAGAAAAATGTAGTATATACATAATGGAATATTACTCTGCAATGAAAAGAATGAAATACTGCCATTCACAGCAACATGAACTTTGAGAAAAATTGTGGTAAGTGAAATAAGCCAAGCACAGAAAGAAAAATATCACTATGTCCTCTCTCATAAGTGGGAGCTAAAAAATAAACATATAAGTAAAAAAAAAGAGAGAAAGGTACAACCACCACAATAATACATTGAACTTCCTAAAACAGAACTGAGGTCACTAGAAGTGGGAAGTGGGGGAAGGGAGAAATTGGTAAAGGGCTACAAATAGCGATGGAAGTATATTGTTGAATATAATAATTATTCTGATTTGAGCATCACATATTGCACACAAGTATTGATCCAACTCTGTATGCCAAAGATATGTACAATCAATTGTTACAATAAAAATAAATAAATAAATAAAACAATTCAAATACATGATGTTTAAAAGAAACTCCAAATAAATAAATAAATAAATATAAAATAATAAAAAAATGAAAACTATACCCAACTACATGTTGCCTGCAACAACTTACTTCACCAATAAAGACACATGTAGACTAATAGTGAAGGGATGGAAGAAGACATTCCATGCAAATGGAAATGAAAAACGAGTAGGAGTTGGCAAATTTATGCCAAATAAAATAGATTCAAACCAAGAACTATAAAAACAAATGACATAGTAAAAAGATAAAAGGATCAATACAGCAATAAGATATGAGAACCGTAAATATATATGAACCCAAGACCAGAGCACCCAGATACATAAGGTAACTGTTATTAGATTTAAAAGGAGAAATAGACTGCAACATAATAATAGTTGGGGACTTAAACATGCCATTTTTAGCACTGGACAGATCATGTAGACAAAGAATCAGCAGAGAAATATTGGATTTAAACAGTACCTTAGATCAAATGGACTTGACAGACATGCACAGAACAGTTTATCCAACACTGACAGAATATACATTATTCTCATCAGCACAGAGATCACTCTCCAGGATAGACCACATGTTAGGTCACAAATTAAATCTCAACAAATTTTAAAAGACTGAAATCATAACAAGTATATTTTCAGACAACAATGGAATAAAGTTAGGAATAAACAACAAACAAAACTATGGAAACTACACAAATTCATGGAAATTAAACAACATACTCCTGAAAGACCAATAGGTCAAAGAAGAAATAAACTATGAAATCAAAAAATTCCCTGAAATGAATGAAAAGACTTGTACAACCTATTAAAACCTATTGAATACTGCAAAAGCAATAGTAAGAGGGATGTTTATTGCAATAAGTGCCTACATCAGAAGAATAGAAATACTTCAAATAAACAACCTAACATTACATCTCAAAAAACTAGAAAAGCAAGAGCAATCTAATCTCAAAACTGGCAAACAGAAAGAAATAATTAAGACCAGAGCAGAACTAAATGAAATAGAGACCAAAAGAATCATTCAAAATAATCAACAAAACGAAATATCGGTTTTTTGAGAGGATAAACAAAATAGACAAGCCATTGGCCAGACTAACTAAAAAAGAAGAGAGAAGACCAAAATAACAAAAATCAGAAATGAAAAAAGACATATTACAACTGATACCACAGAAATACAAAGAATCATTAGAGGTTATTATGAACAAGTCAATGCCAAGAAATCTGAAAACCTGAAGGAAATGGATAAATTTCTGGAAACACACAACCAAGACTGAGCCATGAAGAAATACAAAACTTGTACAGACTGAAAACAAGCAAAAGGACTGATGCAGCAATCAGCAGCCTGCCAACAAAGAAAAGCACAGAACCAGATGACTTCACTGCCATTTACCAAACTTGAATTCTACCAAACCTTTAAAGAAGCATTAATACTAATCCTTTTTAACCTATTTCAAAAAGCATAAACAGAGATCATTCTTCCAAATTCAGACAAAGACACAACCAATATCAGAACAAAATCACAACAAAAAAAGAAAGTTACAGGCTTTCATTGATGAACATAGAAGCAAAAATGCTCAACATGGCATTAGCAAACAGAATACAATAGCACATCAAAAATATTATACACCATGATCAAGGGGGATTTATCCAGGGGATGCAAGAATGGCTCAACATATGCAAATCAATAAATGTGATACACCACATCAACAGAAGCAAGGACAAAAACCATATGATCCTCTCTATCAAAGCTGAGAAAGCATTTGACAAAATCCCTTCATGATAAAGACCCTCAACAAATTAGGTATAGAAGGAAAGCATCTCAACACAATAAAAGCCATATATGACAAACCCACCACCAACAACATCCTGAACGGGAAAAAAAATGAAAGCTTTTTCTTTAACAATAGGAATAAGAGAAGAATGCCCACTTTCACCACTCCTATTCAATATAATATTTTAAGTATTAGCCAGAGCAATCAGGCAAGAAATAAAGGGTATACAGACTGGAAAAGACAAATTCAAATTGTCACTCTTCACAGATGACATGATCCTATATATGGAAAACCCATAACCTCTACCAAAAAATTCGTATGGAACAACAAAACACCCTGAATAGCCAAAGCAATCCTGAGCAAAATAAAAGTAAGTAAGTAAATAAATAAATAAATAAAACCAGAGGCATTACACTACCTGAATTCAAACTATACTACAAAGCCAAAACAGCATGGTACGGATATAAAAACAATGGAACATAATAGAGAACTCAGAAATCAACCCAAGTGCTTAAAGCCAAATAATCTTTGGCAAAGGCATCAAGAACATATATTGGGGAAAGGACTGCCTCTTCAGTAAATGGTGCTGGAAAAACTGGATATCCATGTGTAGAAGAATGAAACTAGATCCATACCTCTTGCCATATACCAGAATCAACTCTAAATGGATTAAAGACTTAAGTATTAGATCTGAAACTATAAAACTCCTAGGAGAAAACATATGGGAAACACTTCAGTATGTAAAAAAGGGCAAAGACTTTATGAATAAGACCCCAAAAGCACAAGCATCAAAAGAAAAAAATAAACAAATGGGATTATATCAGATTAATAATCTTCTGTACTACAAAGGAAACAATCAAAAAAGTGAAAAGACAACCTATAGAATGGGAGACAATATTTGCAACTTTACACCTGACAAGGGAAGATGCAAGGAAATCAAACAAATTTACTGTAAAAAAAAATAATAAAAATAAAGATATAAAAAAATAAAACAATCCAAATAAAAAATGGGCAAAGGGGCTGAATAGAGATTTTTCAAAAAATAAAAATAAAAATATAAAAAAATAAAACAATCCAAATAAAAAATGGGCAAAGGGGCTGAATAGAGATTTTTCAAAGTAAGACATACATGTGTCCAATAGGTAAATGAAAAAATGCCCCACATCACTAATCACAAGGGAAATACAAATCAAAGCCACACTGACATATCATTTCACCCTAGTTAGAATGGCTATTATCAAAAAGACAGAGAATAACAAATGCTGGTGAGGATGTAGAGACAGGAAACTTTTCTACACTGTTGATGGGACTATCTAATAGTAGAACCATTATGGAAAACAGTATGGAGGTTTCTCAAACAACTACAGATAGAACTGCCATACAATCCATCAATTCCACTTCTGAGAATGTACACAAAGGAATGGAAATTATAATGTTGAAGGAATAACTGTACTCCCATGTTTACTGATGTTCTATTTACAAAAGCCAAGATATGGAACCAACCTAAATGTCCATTGACACATGACTGGATAAGGAAAATGTGGCATAGATACACAGTGGGATACTACTCAGTAATAAAAAAAGAATAAAATTTTACCATGCGTAACAACACGGATGAACTTGTAGAGAACACGGATGAGCATAGATGAGCTATGGGGAGATTCACAGTGTTAAAATGTTCTCACTTTGGGATTCAGGTCATATGTCTGCTCTTCATGCTGACTTTACCATAGAGCCCTGTGCCTTGGAAGTTACTGAGTCTTCATGAATAAACCTTATAATGTAATGTAGTCTTGTCTTTTGAATGCTCACTTCTGGCTAGTTCCTGGAAAGAAGGAAAACTGAATGGCTAGGAATCAAAAGCATATCAGTGACTAACACCTTTGCATTGTCCTATAACCATGACTTTCAGTACTCTCTTGTCTTGATGGTTATTCTGATGAATATTTTCATGCATAATAATGCATTTATTAATGTTAAGATAAAATCCATTTTAATGATATATCTATAGAATTTCTTTAGGTTCCATTACTCTAAAGTATCAGATGGTCATATTTATGACATATAAATATTACTGCCCTAAAAAATTAAATATAAGAAGATGATGACCTATAAATATCAGATAATTGATGTATTTTTAATACACAGTACCTCATCTCAAACCATTATTTTTAGCATCTTATTTTGTAGGATATAAAAAATTAACTGCTTCAAGACTGTCATATATAAAGAATCACCAATGATAAGGTCACTTGGCTTAATTTGCTATTGGTTTTATTTTAGAAAGATTTATTACAGTTTAATGAGTAATTTAAAAAATCTAAATTTTGCATTTTACTTCACTTACAGATTTATTGCATAGAACAATTTCCCTTTGTAATATTAAATCAAATGATATCACCTCTGAATTTAGAATTAATGTTATATTCACATATATATACTTTTAATTCAGAATGAGTCTGATTAGCAGGGTTGTAAAATCTTCTCTTGATGGTTTGCAACAGTATCAAGTTAGCATCATAAAAGTGAGAATTTTATTTCCCATTGGTCACTGATATTTTTTAAAAATGTTTATTTTATTGATATTATGGGAAGAAAATGAAAAGAGAAAAACACTTAATAAAAATCTATAATCACCATGTAGTTTATATGCATCAACATGCAAAAAGTTAAAATTGAATGCAATTAAGAAATCAAATTACTTGAAGTGTAAAATGATCTTTCATTTAAAAAAAAAAAAGAAAAAAAGTGTGTGTTTTTAATGTCCTAGCCACTTTTGTAGGCCCTGAGAGATAACAGTGAACAAAAGAGAGAAAAATTCCTGCCCCTGAGGAGATTCAATTCTTGTAGAAGGAGATAAAATAATGATTATGATTAGAAAGTGATAATTGTTATGAAGAGAAAAAAAAAAGGTAGGAGGATAGAGTGACATAGTGTTATTTTTATATAATGTGAGTAGGCCTCAGAAAAAAAGTGTGTGTTTTTAATGTCCTAGCCACTTTTGTAGGCCCTGAGAAATAACAGTGAACAAAAGAGAGAAAAAATCCTGCCCCTGAGGAGATTCAATTCTTGTAGAAGGAGATAAAATAATGATTATGATTAGAAAGTGATAATTGTTATGAAGAGAAAAAAAAAGGTAGGAGGATAGAGTGACATAGTGTTATTTTTATATAATGTGAGTAGGCCTCTAAGAGCAATTCAAAATTGAAACCTGATGGAATAATGCAGAAAATCATGCCCATATCTGAGGTAAGGGATTCACACTCAAATAGAACAGCAGAAGCCATACGTGGAAATGAAAGAGAATGTAGCAGGAAATCAGGTGAGGGACCAGATACTGCAGGATTGAGCAGGCCAGAGTAACGATATTGCATTTAAGTATGTTTTATTCAAGCATTAGGGGTGTGGAAATGAAAGAGAATGTAGCAGGAAATCAGGTGAGGGACCAGATACTGTAGGATTGAGCAGGCCAGAGTAACGATATTGCATTTAAGTATGTTTTATTCAAGCATTAGGGGAAGCTATGGAGGATTTTGAACCTGAGAGTGAAGTGATCTGCTTTACATTTTAAAATGATCACTCTGGGTGCTGGATGAGGAATATATTGTAACACAACACGAGTGGAAGATACAGACAAATTAAGGTGTTATACTTCAGCCAAGAGAAAATGGTGGCTTGGACTAGGGTGATTATAATCAAGGTTCTGAGAAATGAAGATGCAGCCAATGGGATTTGCTAATGGACTGCATGGTGATTTGCTAATGGAGTGAGTTAAGACTAACTCCATAGTTTTGGCCTAAGAAACTTTGTGAACAATGGCACCATTTGCTGAGGTGAACAACACTGGTGGTGGAACAGGGTTGGGATAAATTCTCAGTACTGGATCAGTCTGAGATGTAATATGGACATCCAGATGGTCATGCTGAGAACATTTGAGTATATGAGTTGGGAATTCAGGGAAGCCTTCAAGACTTGGGAAACAAATTTGGAAATTGTATATGCATAATATTTAAACAATAACAACAAAAATGTGGGTGGAATTCCTTAATCAACGGATATAACTAAAGAAGGGAGAGGAGGAACAAAGTTCTAAACAGCCATAGGATCCAATAAAGGTGACAGAAAACAATGAAGAAATTGATAGCTGTGGAAACATGGACTCCAAATTTAGAAAGTATTTTGTGGGGGAGGAATGGGTAAAATGCTACTGATATCGTGACTAAGATGAAGAAAGAGAATTTGCCTTTGAATTTTGTAATGTGGAGATAATTGTTGAACTCCTACAAGAAGAGTGTCATTTCAGTTTTGGGACTAAAAGCATAACTGGAAATGGGTTTGAAAGAGAATAGAAAATGAGAAAATAAATATTCAATATAGATAACAGATTTGATAATTCTGTTTGAAAAAAAGGGGGAAAGGGAAATAGATTAATAGAAATGTGTAAAAAGGGAAAAAGTAAAAAATGATATGAGGAGGTCAATATTGATGTTTATAAGCTGATGGTAGTAAGGTAGCGTGGAAGGAAGAATTGATGCAGCAGAAAATAATTGAAGGATGAATGCCCTTTAACAACAAGTGATAAAGGACAGAATCTACTCAGCAGCTGAAAAACTGATCATAGAAAGGAGCATGGAAAAACAGAAAACACAGTGTATGAAAGCAGATGCATACGGATCGGTAGTCGTTAGTGAGAAGGTAAATAAGTTCTCTTCTGATGGCTTTTATGTTCTGAGGCATGTAAGAAACAAGATATTAGTTGAAACTTCAGTAGAGAAAGGATTCATGGGGGGTTAAAAAGAGAAGAGCAAAGCTAGAAATAGTTGGCTAGGCTACTGCAGAACTGACCAGAGTAAGGTAGGACTAAGACAGCACCAAGGTCTTCCCTGAGGTCTGTGGCCTAGAGATCAAGGAAAGAACAGTGTGTGTGTAAGAGTGTGTGTGGCGCACGCCCGTGCGCACATGTGTTTTTTTCTCCCACTAGTAAGAATGATTATAATGGTGAACAATAGATTCTAGGCTGGTAAAGAGAGAGGTGAAGAATTTTTTTTTGGGGGGGAGGGGAGGAAGAGGCAAAAAATATAGTTTGAAAGCTGCATTGGGAGACTACTGTGTTTCCTGCTCAAGTATTGAGCTAAATCTCACACCAACCTCTCGGTCACTGCTCTGTGTCTTTCCTTCTGAAACTTCTTTCCTATTTTTGCATTATCTTGCCCCAAGCTAGTGACTGCATTGATCTTTTATTTGTCCCAAAGTTCTACTAAGACACATTACTTTGTATTATAGACTTTCACTAAGAGTTTGAAGTAATAATTTAGAATGCAGTAGAAAAAAATAAACTTAAATCGAGGGAGGGAGGTTTTGGTGATGGGACACAATAACTACATTGTATATTGACAAAATAAATAAAAAAATAAACTTAAATCGAGGGAGGGAGGTTTTGGTGATGGGACACAATAACTACATTGTATATTGACAAAATAAATAAAAATAAAATAAAATAAAATAAAATAAAATAAAGAAAATAAACTTAAATTTTATGTGGTGTTCACTAACAATTTTTCTATCAGAATTATCTAACTGGCCCTTAGTTTCTGGTTTGCCAAATCTTGTCAAGACTCTTTCCTTGCCACATGCCTGTTCCCACCTCCATACCTTCCCCTTTTCAATGAAAGAAAAAGGCCCACCAGTAATGATATTTCAGGTTTCTGCAACATGTAAGTGCTTTCATGCTCACTCACACACAGTACACAGAGCACTAGTCAAGCACACCCGCTTACTCAGAGTTTTTAGTTAGTATTGTTGTGGTTCTTTCTTAGATATTAACTGATATTGAAGGATTATCTGATATTAAAGAAGCACCTTTAAATAAAGAGATACATAAAACAAACATGGGAAAAATATATATTTGAAGAAAATTGAGGCAATGCCGGGAAGAAAACAATACCAAAAAAAAAATAACCTTACAAATATTATTTTAGAAAAAAAAGAAAAGACATTTTATCAGCAAAAATTGGAGAATGCACTAAAAAAAAAGAACAATAGATAAGTTATACAGTTTTTGGAAATTAAAAATGAGAGCTAAATGTTTACAATGTAATAGAGTCACTAGAATAAAAGGTATCTTTTCCCAAATGAGCAAAAATAAAAATAAACAGAGAATAAGAAAGGAAACTTGGTATGTTACAACACTATTAACAGTGACTTTCGGTTAAAAAAAATTTGATACAATTATTTGGGGAGGAAAATATAAGGAAATGTATGTGTTTACATTCATATTACAATACGAATGCTGGTAAGAGAGATAATTTTTTTTTTTTTTTTACCATAGGAACAATTAATCAGATAATGTTCCACATAGAAAAAAAATAGCTAAAAAAATAGCAGCATAAACATGCTATTTAGAAATATGGAGGTAAATATCAAGAGTTAAGAGTATTGAAAGCAATTGCTTCTGGGAAATAGGTTTGCTGTATTTTCCATATTTGCCTTAGAATATTATCCACCTGTCTTCTCATCCCTGCTTTATGGGGACAAATCTGACCCTTTCCAGAGTTATTGTTGTTATACTGTATCTTTCATGCAAGTGTCATTATAGGCTCACAGTTAGGAAGTAACTGTAAAGTGTAATTACTTCTAAGCACAGCGCCCTCATTACCCATAGGTGGGGAAATCAACTCATTTTGAAGAATCCATGAATCTATAAAACCAGATTAGTCTTTAGTCTTTGTACAATGTCTGTGTTAACTTCCTAGTATCCCAGACTGTGAGACTGCCAACTACAGGTAAAATTCTTCAATGTTTCTCCTATTTTATTTATGACGTGATGGTGCTTTGATCTTTTTCTTTTCTTTTCTTTTTTTTTTTTTTGGATACATTCATACATATATGCTATAAAGATTCTAATGTCCCCTGGAAATATCAAATCTTTTTTCCTGGTTTAACCACTTCTTGTAATGGTGAAATTACATAAAAATATAAATACCTGTTAGTAGGAAAATAGTTTCATTTTTATAGGTAATTAAGTATAACTTTGGTTCTTGATTTATCTCTCAATCTCTCAATCAACATCTCTACCTATACACATTTGTATGCATGTATATGCATATGTGTACCAATACGTAATAGGAATTTCAATCCTAAACCGAACCATTTTTCCATTGCTTTCCCTTATTTCTCTGTTTTAATTCACTTCCCCAATTCCTTACCTTAATCCCAGCCCCGTATAATCATTTCCCTACATATTTTTTCTCCATGGCAATTAATATCATCTGCTATATATCATATGAGGTTATTATGTCTCATATATATCTAAATGAGAGGAGAGGTAAGTAAGAATAAATTAGTTTTTATGGTCATAGTTTTCTAGTAAAACTATGAGAATTTAATCCTCTCATGCTTCCAGGAAGCTATGTAATAAGTCAC
The DNA here is from genome assembly GCF_000696425.1 of Galeopterus variegatus. Taxonomy (NCBI): domain Eukaryota; kingdom Metazoa; phylum Chordata; class Mammalia; order Dermoptera; family Cynocephalidae; genus Galeopterus; species Galeopterus variegatus. The sequence goes on from NW_007734818.1 coordinate 31,743, forward strand.
TAGTCTCTGACACACCTGGCCTGAAAGGACAGCTAAATCAATTCAGGATTGACTGTATTGATAGAGACATATTGGCTATCCCAATTACTGTATAGCAAGTTCACGTGAGTTTTCACACTAGAACACCTGTCAAGGTGCAAAAACTACCCCTTTACAATGATATGTGAGCTGGGTTTTGTTACCCCCTAATGAATCTTCTTGAAATTAAGAGGAAGTCTTATTTCTTTCCACCTGAGAAGTCTAAAATAGAGTTAACTAAAATCCAAGCATAATTTTCTTAGTACACAGTTCAAATTTTCTTTGTAAAGTAGTCCAGATAAATTTGGATTTAGAGATAAAAAGGAAGCCCAAGGAATAATTAATTCTTAAGTGGCCTTCCTTTTAATCAATTACAAACACAGTATATGCTCAGTGAATGCTTGTTTATGAGCATACTGTTTCAGCAAAGCCTGAACCCTATAGTAAGAGAAAATCAAGTGTTTCATAACACAATGCATCAATTAATAGAAGCTAAAGTTTTTTTTTTTTTTTTCAACAAATATAACAAGGGAATATAGTTTGAGCAATGATGGATGAAAATGATATTTGGTTCAGTAACATACTTTAATATTTATATTTTGTTAAATGTCTGTCCTTTCATGAATATTTATTGAGCATGTATGATGTTCTAGGTATAGGTATTTCTCTTCATCTATACTGGGCAATCCTAATCTAATTGACCATAATCTATCACCTAGACTACTTCCAAAGCCTCCTAATATGTCTCTCTGCTTCTATTGTTGAAACTCTCCAATTCAGTCTCCACACAGGAGTCAGAGTCATTTATTAAGCATATAAATTATAAAACAAAACAAAACAACGTTTAACAAATTAATGTCACTCTCTCCCCAAGCTACTGCTCCATTTCTTGTTTTCTTCTTAAATAAAAATATCTCTTTAATAAATCCTGTATACTGACTGTCAGCAATTTAATTTTCTCACTTTTTCTGTTAAACCCCTCTACACCCTCCTCTTCAATAAAATTGCTTCCTTTACCATGTCACCAATAACATCTGCATTGCCAACTCCAATAGTTAATACTTAGTCTAATTTAACTTGACATAATGATAGCATTTGACATTGTTGATCACTCTGTTTTCATGGTCATAGTTTTCAGAACTCTATCTGCTCTCATTTTTCCTCTTATATCAATGACTATTCTTTTCATTTTCCTTTGATGGTTCTTCCTCCCCTCCTGTAACACTGAATAGTGCAGTGCCCAAGGGCTCAGTACTTGGCCCGCCTATGTGTTCTATTTACATTTGTTTCTGTGTAATTCTATCCAATTTCATCATTGCGTATCTGAAGGCTCCCCAGTTTATGCTTTCATTGCAGACTAACTCATACAGCTTACTACGTACTCAGCTTCTCATTTGGTCGGCTAATTGGCAACTTGCTCTTAAACAAAATCTTCTTTTTTTTTTTTATGACTACTCTGTTTAAATTCTATGTCACCACCTCCTGACTTTAATCTTGCCCCCACCCCTTTCTCTTCCCTGTATTGTTTTAGAAGCAAATAATATGATCTGGCTCATTTTA
>NW_007734818.1:34498-42203 GCF_000696425.1 Galeopterus variegatus
TCAGCCAGTGAGCGGGAACCGGTCTGTATGTGGGATCCGAACCCTCAGAGGGAGCGCCGCCATGCTTCCCAAGCGGCGCACTGTAGCAGTGCGCCACCGGGCCGGCCCTGACTAGTATATCTAAAATCAACCAAATCAATGACCCTTTATTTTATTACCTGCATTTGTCCTCTAAATCTTTTCCCTTCTTCCTGGGACTGTGTCTGCAGAGTTATAAACTGTGTTCCCAGCCTCCAGTGCAGCACAGGAGCCATGTGATTAAGTTCAGACAATTGGAAGGGACTGGCAGTAATGTGTGAAATCCCTTTGTTATTTCCAATATAAGCCTCATCCACTGAACTTGGGAATTTGTTACCTATTTATGTAGGATGGAATGCTGATGTTGCTCAGCTTCAGCCATGCATGTGAGAACAAGGTACTGACAACAAAGCATGAGACTAAGTCCTGCATGATATTGTGTAACAGAACTGCTGTGCTAGGCGACACTCACTGGAATATTATTTGTGAGAAAATTCAGCTTTTATTTTTGCCAATGTATTTTAATATTTTATTTTATTTTATATTTTATTTTATTTTATATTTTATTTTATTTTATTTTATTTTATTTTATTTTATTTTATTTTATTTTATTTGTTAGAGCAGCTAGCTAATCTTATCTGGATGGATATATTCAGTTCTATATTTTTTCATTTCCATTATCATTCTCTCAGATTATCTTACATACTTATCTGGACTTTGTTGACTATCTCTCCTCACTAGAACATAAGCTCCTTTAGGGTAGGAAACTTTTCTATTGTGTTCACCACACTTTCTCCAGAGCTTTGAACAGTGCTTGGCACATAATAGACACATAAGCTTTTGTGGAATTAACAAATAGGAAACACAGGTATATTCTGTGGCCACTAGTAGTCATAATTGGCTATTGGAATTAGCATCTGGATTACAAATCAATAGTATAAATTTTCTTCACAATTGTTTCTCTTGCCATTTAAGCTGATGTAAAGGCTTTAAATATGTTTGCTTTAAGAAGAGTCTAAAAATAGCCTATAGAAAAGAAGTGAACTAAAGTAATAAGTGAATTTTTGCAATACAAGGATATAATCACCGTTTTTCAAAGAAAAATTTTAATGTGTAAGATCTAGCCTTTAATGGGACAGAAATGGACTAGTGTGTTCTAGGGTATAAAGGTAAAGACAATGATTTTATAACAAGTTATTGGATTTGAGATGAGAAGGAGTCTACTTGGACCGAGTTAGCAAAGTCTGTGGAAGAGACTGTGGGTATCAGAAGCCTATACCAGTTCGAGGTACTCAAATAATGGGGATGATATGTTCCTGCATTGTGTCCAAATTGGACAGAGGAGTAGAACGACAGATCTCTGAATCAAAAAGATATCAGATTCTAAACCTGAAGTAACTGAATTTTATCTTGAACAACTCACACATTGACTTGGCACATTATATTATTCTCTATCAGGTGAAATTGGACCCATACATTATATTGAGTTTATTATTGGAGAAATGGCATATTTTTGCACATCTGAGCTGTCAAAATAAATTTTTGAATCCTGTCACATAAGTGAAAAATGATTGAGCACAATTCAGCTGCCTGTTTCTGTGTCTGCGCCCACCTACATTTATAGGAAATGGAAATGATAAATGCTATGCAAATAATACTGCACTTTGGGGAAAGAGTAGTGACTACCATTAATCTAAAGCTAAATATAATTAAATGCCAAATATTTGCCAGAATGTTTAAGTTTTATGACTATAGACAGTTATCACAAAAAAGAAACACTGAAGCCTTAGTTTTAAATTCTTTCAGATGCATAATGTATAATTATGAGGTTGAAATTATGCAGCTCTTAAATCTTTTATTTCCCATTCATTTATCATTTTTATATTCTATTTTAATATATTGTATTAAAATAGGAATTCAGCTGGCAAGTTGTAGCAGAGTAGACTGAATTTTGATGGACATTAAAGATAGAATGATGAACAAGATAGAGATGGGGAATTTTCTCAGATAGGCTGATAATTAAATTGGAATTTTACAAAACTATGATAAGTACAATGAAGAAGATGGGTGCTATAGAAGAAAATAATTGGAGAAGCTAAAGAGTTTAAGACTTACAGAAAGTAGCATTTGAATTAAGGTATGAAAGTCAATATTAGTTAGAGATAGGAGAGGTGATGTGTTTTAGGGAGCAGAAACAATATAAGCACTGTCTTAACAATAACAAAGAAAAGGTACGTTTGATCAATTGGCTATATTTTACCAAACTATGCTCAATCATATATATAATCAGAGCAGATTGTTTTATTTTTTATGCATTTTGGGTATGTATTTGCCTCTATGAAAAAAAATATACAAAAGCCAAGTTATCTCATACATAAAAAATATAACATAACTGCTTAAGCCTTTTGTGTGCATGTGTGTATAAAACATGTCTGAGAAAAAAATATGTATTTCTTAGAAAAAAAATATAATTATATTCCATTATTCTGAACTACTAGCTTCCTTTCTATATTTTCCAGATGGAATAATTGTCAAAGTTATCATTTCTTAGACAAGAAGTTAGACTTTTTTCTTTTTATATTTATCCTTCTCATTACATATTTATTAATATATAGTTAAGATGAAGACATGAATTCATTCAATTGTATTTAAAATCCTTAAACATAAATTCATAAACTTTTATTTATATTTTAATAATATATCAGTAGAATTGTGCCTAGTTGAGAAGAAACTTATTGCTAAAGTGAATTCATTACTATATTTTAGAAAGCAATGTGTAAATTCCTATTTATATTTCTATTGGCTAAATGTAAATAATCAATACTTAAAATTAAAATCATAAGCAAATATTATTTAATGAAAGCAAATGTAGACCCTACTAGAAATCTACTGATAAACTAATTTCTCTCTTTTGTGAGATAAAACTTAAGCTTTTGATCATATGCCATGGCCATATTTCATGACCACTAAATTCAGTCCTTCTATTACACGTGTGAATTTGGACCCTATATGTTATCTTCTTTAATTGTTAATATGCCAGATTAATCAGTTATAGAATGACTTTAAATAATCAACTCTGTAATTGTTGGTTTATTGTTGATTTCCAATTCTAGATACGAGAAATCTCCATAAGATTAGGAACCATGTCAGTATTGATCATCAAAACTCTTCAACAGATGATCAAATACAAGACAGAGAGTGAAAATTACTCAGTCAGTAATGATGGTAGCACTCTCATTTATTATTTAGCGTGTTCTTCCAAAAAATCTATTTATTTAGAGAAGAAAGGATAATGAAATATCTTGGATATAGAGCCTGGAAAAATGGATGTCCTTAAAAAGTAGATTAAATAAATTAATAGATACAGGCAAAACTGATGTGTGCTGATAACATATTGGTTACTAAATTTTAACACATTTAATATTGTGTTTAATGTTCTTTTCTCCTTCTTCCACGTTACTAATACATTTTCTCTCAAATTTTATTTTTCCTAGTGGAGTAAAATTAGAGTAGAAATAACTGGAATAGAGAAAGATGTACATTCTGGTCCTGGCTCTGTCACTACTGGATGTATGATCTTCAAAAATAATACAAAAGATGTGTCTTAAAATTTAAGATTCTCTGAGTCAAACCTTACAATGATAGACTTCCTAGAAATGAAATGGAAGAAAAATGAATAAATTTTAACATCTTCTTACAAAATCTAGAGCTTTAGGAGCCTTGAAAAAGAAAGATTTCCAGCAGATGCTAAGACAAAATAAACCCTACAAGTGTCTGAGAATAACAAAAAGCTTTAAAATGTATATACAAAAGGGAAGGTCATTTTGGATATCAAAAGGGCATGTAGAGGAAAACCAATAACATGTAACTTTCTTAAAGGAAATAACCTCTTTTTGAATGTCCTATCATAAATCTCTTGGTATAAAGCCAAACTGTAACAAATACCTCATAATTAAATTTTTTCTTACTATCTTCAATTGTAAATTCTGAAAGAGATAAGTTTTTTATTTCTCACATTACCCTGCAGCGAACCTTGGCCATGTGAGCCAGTTCTGGTCAATGAGATATTAGCAGAAATCTTTTACTGGTATTCTGGAAAGATTTTCCTGATAAAAAGGGTCATACGCAGTTGGCACCACTTTTCTCTTGCTTCCTACCTTGAGTATAGACGTATGAGTAGAAATGCAGCAGCCATTCTGAATCTGTGAGACTATGAACATGAATTAAAGACCAAAAACAACATAACCCATTCTGGTACTGTCAAGCCACTGAACCAACATCAGTAGCTGTCTATCTACAGTATTCCTATCATGTGGGAAAACACAAAGCCGATTTATTAAAGCCAAACATTGATGAGTTTTCTTTTACATGTAGCTCAACCAATATGCAAACACTTATTAAAAAATCTTAAATTAAATGTTCCATTGGTAGCATCTTAGCCAATATCATTTTGAAAGAATGTTAAGCGCCATATTTGGTAATGAAAATAAAGAGGTTGTAAAAAGAAAAATTTTAAAAACATGTTAATCCTGCAAACATTTGGATAGATTAAAAATATCAGAGCAATGTGTTGTGTTTCTCAGTCACATTGAATTCAGTGTGTCATTTCTTATTTTAACACTGTTGGCAGCAGTAACAGCTGCAACTCACCATAGTGAGTGGCATTGCTTTTGATATCTATCGTCCCAAATAGGAATCTTAATAATTTGGAAGATGATGGACAATATATAATGTAGAAAGTACACAGCTTCATAATAAAATTCAATGCTTCATATTTATGCAATAAAATATATTAATAATAATTTTTAAAAAATAATTTAAGTTGAGACTTTTGTGCATGTAGCAGTTGTTACCAAGGTAACCTTCTCTGAAGCCATTAGGATTCCTCAGGAAAGATACCTACATATTCTTTATTCAGGTCAGTTAACTCTCTCTTGCCTTTTGATCATTTATTCTCTGGAAATGCTTCTAGTTCCTCATTATTCTTGCTTGCCAATCTAATTTCCATCCATCTAGTGTTTTTCACTCCTGCCAGCAGGGAACCTAATATTAGATTCACTTAACTAGTTTCCCTAAGGATAGGAAACCATATGATTCCAGCACTGTAAAATTCAGACATTAACGAATTGAAATTTGAGATTTGAATATGTTCTTGTTAGACCCACATCATTAATACAGATATGCCAAAACAAGATAGCTTTTTGTATTTGTAAATGCAATTTCTCACTAGAAATATAGAGGGCTAATGTCTTTACCTTTTATAAGTTCCTTGATGACTTTTGCCTTTATGTTTGCATAGAATTTATGTTGTGGAATAATTGATATTAAGACAACTAACTCCAAATCATGTTTTCTGCTTGAACGAAATTTGTGAGGGCTCTCTTATTGATTTATAGCACATAAGTGTTTTTAAAAAGCTAAACTTATTATATCTCAAAATGGTGTTTCTGTAACAGATATAATGGTACTTTTCTTAGATTTCCAGACACCAATATTTTTTCATGTATTATAGCCATATGAACATACTTCAGATAAATTCAATTTAAAAATCATAAAAATGTAACATATTTTGAAATATAATCTCAGTATTCAGCAAATTATAGATAAAAACACATACTTTTAGTTCTTATTAATGTCTTTTACAAGAGACAAAGTGTCTCTTGACCTTCCTGCCCTGTTTTCATCTGGCAGGTTATTTCAAGTTTTTGAGTATAAATATGAGGTTGTCATTTAATTACAGACAGAAATATGTTGATGCAGATGGATCAATTACAGGTTTACCTGTATAACCAGGGTCACAGAGGCAATTGTATCCACCAGTTTTGCTGATACAATTTTCTCCATCTAGACAGGGTGAAGTCTTACATTCATTCACATCCAATTCACAGAATGATCCTTGGTACTCAGGTTCACAATTACATACAAATCTAGAGAAAAGTAGGAAAATGTGAAATAAATAACCATCTAACAATGAAAAGTATTTATTATATATATAATTTATATGTACATATTAAATTTAAAGATTTTGACTTAATTTAAATAAATGATAATATACTCATCTTTTTTCTTTGAAATAAATACAGCAATTCTTTTTTCAAAAATTTTTTTGCTCAAATGTTCCTTATGTGGGTATGAGGAAAATTTTAAAAAGAGTTATGTTCAGGTAAATAATTACTGTATACTTTATAAATATCAATATTAAACTATGGAAATAATTTCTATAGGTACAATTTAATTGACAGAAAAAGTACAATTATCATAAATAGGTTTACATAGTTTTTTCTTTTAGAAGTCTAGTTAAAGAGGCTTTACCAAAATTCTTTGTAATGATTTTTATCCTGATTTTTTTGAGGGAACTCTTCCTAATTAACCTCAGCCATCATTTTAAATGACACACACACACACACACACACACACACACACAGTATCTATGAACTTTAAAAGTCTACATTTCTAAAGTAAAGTCTTTTGTATGCAGATGACTTTACAAAGGATGATTTTTATGATTATGGATCATAAAAATGCATTGCTTCTTCCAAAAATGCATCACTTCTACTTCAAAAACTTCTCTATCCTTTTTGGTTTCAATCAAGACCATTATTAATTTATCTCCCTTCCTAATCCACTTCTGAAATCTGAACTCTTCAACACTGCAAAAACATGTTTTATTTTTAGATAAAATAAACTCCTAGCAAAATTAAAAATAGATAACTCACAGTGATTGTTCAACTAGAGTGTAGAGAATTCCTGCTTTGTTAATTGTAGTTCCAAAAAGCCCTGAGATTATAGGGTCAGTTTAGGAGTTTTGTAAATGGCATCTAAAATTTTGTAAAGATTAAAAAAAATATTAAATTAAAAAAAAAAAAAAATAGACTGACTCTTGGCAGCAGTCTAGGTAAAATGGATATTTACAGAAAAGATTTTGTTTTTCTCATTTTGCATCACGCTATACAATATGAGGACAGATTTCCATTAAAATAAAATCTTTACTGCATAACAAAACATCTACCTTGAATCTCTGTGTCTAGTCTTTCCCAGAAGAATAAAAATATATACACGTATGTAGTTTTTTTCCACCATCCCTCCCTTCCTCTCCACACCCACTCCATCCCTCTCTTCCAACCCCACTTTCTAATGAGAGAGTCAAGCACAATGCTGAGCACTCAACATTTTTACTTTGCTCCAACCCCTAGCCCTTTAAAACATAAAAAAAAATGGAAGTGCATAGGGAGTATCCAAAGGGATCCTCGCTGAATTTCTCCACTTAACGTTCTCTCTCTAAAGTGTACAATCCTTTCAGCTTTGGTATAGTTTTTTTTTTATTTATTTTATTTATTTTATATTTTTATTATTGTTATTATCTGCTGAGGGTTCCCTTATGCTAACCATGTCTATTAAGGCTAAGGAAAAAAAAAAGTGACTGAGATTTTTATTAATGTATTAAGTAATCCAGTCAAATTTATAGTAATTATTACATTTTTACATTAAAGGTTCCTAAAACATTTATTCCTTTCAATGAAACTCAATTTTTTTTTTCCTTTTTGTCTTTAACATTTTTACATTAAAGGTTCCTAAAACATTTATTCCTTTCAATGAAACTCAATTTTTTTTTCCTTTTTGTCTTTATTTTTACTGACCGGTAATGGGATCGCAACCCTCGGTGTCGCGCCCGTACTGGGGACTGGCA
>NW_007734818.1:43030-75130 GCF_000696425.1 Galeopterus variegatus
TTTTTTTTACTTAAAAATTTTAATTTTTTAAAAATATTCTATTTATTTTTTATTGTAACATAGTTGATTATACTTACCTGTGGGTTACAGAGTTGAATATTAATACCTGTGTGCAATATATGATGCTCAAATTAGGATAATTAGTATATTAAACATTATACAACATAATTTGTTGTGTCCCTTTAACAATTCCTCCCTTAATTCTCCTCTCCTTCTCCCACTCCCACCTCCAGTAACCTCAGTTATGTTCTCTCCTTTTGAGAGTTCAACATATTATTGTGATCATTGTATCTTTCTTTATTAAATTATTTATTTGGTTATTTTTTAGCTCCCACTTATGATTGAGGACATGTGGTATTTTTCTTGCTGTACCTGGCTTATTTCACTTAAGATGATATTTTATGAGTTCATCCATGTTGCTGTGAGTGGCGATATTTCATTCATTTTTATGGCAGAGTAGCATTCCATTGTGCATATATAGCATATTTTCCTTATGCAGTCATCCCACGATGGACATTTAGGTTGGTTCCAACTCTGGCTATTGTAAATAAAGCTGCGATAAACATGAAGGTGCAGGTGTCTCTTAGATATGATGATTTCCATTACTTTTCATATATACCCAGTAGTGAAATTGCTGAATCATATAGCATTTCTATCTGTATTTGTTTGAGGAATCTCCGTGCTGTTTTCTGTAATAGTTGCACCAATTTATAGTCCTAGCAACAGAGTAGGAGGGTTTGCTCCCCTTTCTCTGCATCCTCGCCAGCATTTGTTTTTCTCTATCTTTTTGATAATAGCCAGTCTAACTGGGATGAGATGACATCGTGATGTGATTTCAATTTGCATTTCCCTGATTCTGAGTGATATTGAGCATTTTTGCAAATGTCTGTTGTATTGGCTATTTGTATATCTTACTTTGAGAAATGCCTATAAAGCTCCTTTGCCCATTTTTTAAATCCGATTATTTGTTTTTTTACTGTTTGAGTTCCTTGTATATAGTGAATATTAATCCTTTGTCAGATGCATAGTTTGCAAATATTTTCTTTCATTTTGTAGGTTGTCTTTTTGCTCTACTAATAGTTTCTCTTGCTTTGCAGAAGCTTTTTAGTTTGATATAATCCCGTTTGCTTATTTTTCCCTTTGTTGCCTGTTCTTTGAGAGTCATATTTGTAGTCTTTGCTCAGTCCTACTTCCGGACATGTTTTCTCTATATGTTTTCTGTTAGGAGTTTTATAGTATCAGGTCTTATATTTAAGCCTTTAGTCCATTTTGAGTTGATTTTGGTATATGGTGAGAGGTACAGGTCTAGTTTCATTCTTCTACAGATAGATGTCCAGTTTATCTTGTACCATTTATTGAAGAAGCAGTCTTTTCCCCAATGATGTTCTTGGTGACTTTGTTGGAGATCATTTGTATGTAAGTTTACGGGTTGATTTCTGGGTTCTCTATTCTGTTCCATTGGTCCGAGTGTCTGTTTTTATTCCAGTACCATGATGTCTTTATGACTATAGATTTGTAGTATAATTTGAAGTCAGGTACTGATATGCCCTCAGCATTTTATTTATTTATTTATTTATTTATTTCTGCTTAGAATTGCTTTGGCTATTCAGGGTCTTTTCTTGTTCAAAATGAATGTTAGGATTGTTTTTTCTATTTCTGTGAAGAATGTCATTAGTATTTTGGTGGGGATTGCATTGGATCTGTAGATCACTTGTGGTACCATGGGCATTTTCACAATGTTAATTCTTCCAGTCCAAGAGCATGGAATGTCCTTCCACATTTTTTGTGTCCTCTTTAATTACTTTCAACAGTGATTTGTAGTTCTCACAGAGATCTTTCACCTCCTTGGTTAAATTTGTTCCTAGGTTTTTGTTGTTGTTGTTGTTTGTTTTGTTTTTGTTTTGTTTTGGTGACTATTGTAAATTGGCTTGCTTTCTTAATTCCTTTTTCTGCTAGTTCTCTGTTGGAGTGAAAAAAAACCTACTGATTTCTGTGCGTTGACTTTGTATCCTGCAACTTTACTGAAATTGTTTATCAACTCTAAGACTATTTTTGATAGAGTCTTTAGGATTTTCTATATATAGGATCATGAGGCTTTTCTACATATAGGATTGTGTCACCTGAAAACAGGGCATTCCTACTTGAATGCCTTTCATTTCTTTCTCTTTCCTGATTGCTCTGGCTGGTACTTCTAATACTATGTTAAATAGAATAGTAAGAGTGGGCGTCTTTGTCTTGTCTTGGTGGGTTTATCATATATGGCTTTTATTATTTTGAGATACTTTCCTTCTATACCATATTTGCTGAGAGTATTTATCATGAAAGGATGTTGAATTTTGTTAAATGGTTTCTCTGCATTCGTGTGTTTTTAATCCTGTGCTTTTCTGTTGATTTCATGCCTAGAAGAGCTGTCCAATATTGAGAAGGGGTGTTCACTTCCCCAGCCATAATCGTATTTGGGTCTTTCTCTTTCCTAAGGTCTAATAGCGTTTGTTTTATACATCTGGGTGCTCTGGTGTTGGGTGCAAATATAATTATGATTGTTATGTCTTTTTGCTGGATAGATCCCATTATTATTTTACAGTGTCTTATCCTGTTTTTAGAGTTTTGGGTTATATTCTATTTTATCTGATATAAGAATAGCTACTTCTGCTAGTTTTTAATTTATATTTTTGTGGCAAATCTTTTTCCATCCCTTCCCTCTTAGTCAGTGCGTGTCCTTACACGTGAGGTTAGTCTCTTGTAGAAAGCATATATTTGTATCTAGCTTTTTAATCCAATCAGCCAGTCTATATCTGAGTAGGGAATACAATACATTTACATTTAGGGTTGTTACTGAAGGTATTGTCTTATTTCTGGCATAAATCAATTTTTGTTTGGATGTTTTAAATATCTTTTGTTTTTTTTCTTTTCCTTTTATTGTTTGCCTTTGGTGCTTGTTGGTTTTTGGAGGTGGTGAGGTAAAGTTCCTTCTCTTTTTCCTTTGCATTTTTTGTTCCACTGGTTGGTTTTGTTCTTTCTTGTGTATTCATGATAATAATTTTTTTAGGATTTTAGATGCAGGACTTCCTTGAGGATTTCTTGTAGGGCTGGTCATATGGTGGTAAACTCTCAAAGTTTTTATTTTTGTCTGGAAAATATACTATTTATCCTTTATTTCTAAAGGATAGTTTGCTGGGGATTCCAAGGTCCATGGAACACATCTTGTGAGGACCTTCTTCTTGGAGGGAACTCCACAGAGTCCTGTGGTGAGCAGGGTTTCACATGGCGAGGTTGGCAGGAGCAAGAGAGTTAAAGTGCTCATTTGATCTCTTTAAAAAGCCATCAGAACCACTCCCTGATAACCCATTAAACCATTAACCCATTATTCCATGAATGTATTAATCCATTCATGAGGGCACAGTCCTCATGATTTTATTAGCTCTTAAAGGCCCCATCTTTCAAAAACCATAATTGGATGTCCTATCCTCTTAACACTGTTACAATGGGGGTCAAACTTCTATGAATTTGGGGGCACAGTCAATCCACAGTAATTTTCAAATGCTTTTTCAGTCATTAAGATTCATTTTAACAGTTCACTTCTGAAGAAAATTCAATACATTAAAACAGATATATGAAAGAGTAACTATAATTTACATGCAATGATACTGCCAGAATAAAGAAGATGAAGCAATGCAATAAAATCATAAGGATTTATTGCCCTAAAATTTACCCATGCTTAAATTTTATTTATTCCTATTTTATTTACATAATTTTATTTATTCTTATTTATTTCTTTTATTATTTTATCCTGTTTTTATCTTATTCCAGATTAGAGAGCAATAATTATAGGCTTTTTTTGTAAGTCTTTAGTCAAAAAATAAAATAAAATTATAAAGTGTCACTGGTGAGGACTTTATAGCCTATATTAAAGCAATCCAAATTTTGAGACAATTTATTATATATTTTAAAACATTTTATACTTTTTCTTGTGATAATTTAACTGCATTTCTGAACCACAATTATTTACAATTAATGACATTTCTTATTAAGAACATGAAAAATTCATTTTATTTTTGAGATATGGGCAAAGATTATTAGATTAGAATTTTAATAAAGAAATTAAAGGTAATCTTTTTAATCACTTATAAAATGAGTTGCAAATTTTATCTTCTCTGTAATTTTTCACTTTTTCACAAATACAGGCATACTCAAGAGTATAAACTTATGTAATGAAATGTATATACAGTACTTTTAAAATTTGTACATGGCAAAACCTACATTAATCTAAGAGGAAATTAAACATGCTATGATATGCATAGTTTATTTTCTTTATTTCAATTCATCTAGGATTTTCAAGATACTGTATTTTGAAGTGTTATATATGCTGTGACCCTCAAGCAAAGAGGAAAAAAAAAGAAAATCAATAAAAGATATTCAATATATTGCTCCAGAGAGTAAGTATTTTTAAAATAGTCTTTTTATGTCTTCTTTATAATTAACTGCATGAGTGTGGATATAATCTGAAACAATGGTGTGGGAAAGTCTTGGTTGGGTAGAATAGAAGTCATTTGAATTGATGACTGGTTTCCAGGAAAACAATATGCAGAAGAATGTACAGATTTATGGTTTTTAGATACAAACACATTAACCTATCACTTTCAACTTTAGAACAGTAAAGAACTGCTAAATTCATGACTATCACACATTGATAGGCCATAATATGTCTTTTAATAGTGATTTGACTATGATAATCACATCAGATGGGTATCAGAAAAAATTTCCTTCCCCCCATTTTTTGTTCTTTTTTAATGGACCAGCCACTCTTACTGTCATCATTTGATGAATTCTTTAGTTAGTTGTAAATTTTCAGTAGATGGATACTGTTGTGAGTGACCTAAATGAAGTAATAATGACTTTGACTTAAAAAGACACTAGTCCTATTGAAAAACATCTTATCAAGTGTCAGAAAATGTCAATTCCAGAGTTCACTTTTGCAATGTTTTGTAAGTACATTTGGGCTGTCATTCACATGCTGTCATACATCAGCAAATTCATCTTTAAATGAGGTCATTAGGATTAATTATTAATTGTGAAGGTCTCAGTTTCAATAACCATAAGAGAAAATGGAACGGATTTAAAAAGTGCATGTAACCATAAAGCACATTATATAATAATTACTGTTTTTAATATTTTTCTTGTTTGTGTCTAGAATTTAATTCAGTTTGTACTAAATGTAAAATGATCAGTTTTAAATGAGTTGTTAAATTATTTTAAATATTTTAATGGGCAATTTAACATCAATAAACTAAAAACACACCAAAGTACGGTTTTGTAAATAAAAAATACTTTTTTAAAAAAGAGATGAGATAAGAACAGTGATTAGTATGTATTTCAGCTCAATAGATTTTTGTCTCTGAAACATTTGAAATCATTGACAATGACCTTTGTTTTAAAAATTTACACAAGGTAATGTTCCAGGATAGAATAATCAATACCCATATACTCATCACCTATACTTAATGCATCTTATTATTTTTTATGTTGCTGCATAATTTTTAAGGGAAACACACATAATGGATATATCTGTATATGAAACCTCTATGTATCCATCCAAATTCATTCTTCTTTATTTCTCTCCACAAAGAGGAAATCATTGTTTTTGAGCTGCTATATATTTTTTAAAGTGTGTTTTAATATTTTGCTAAATATGTGTTACATATCATATTATTGAGACCTGTTTTTTCATTCAATCACTTATTCCAATAAATATTCAAGTGATGTATATTTCTACAGTTTATTTATAGGAAATAACATATAGCTTTCTGTTTATGATTATACCACATTTTGTTTATTTACTTAGTTTCTAACTTTTCACCATTATAAAAATATTGCAAATGCATTACTTTGTGCACAAATCCTTGTATACATATTTAAGATTATTTCTAGGGTATGCTATGTTAAAATTTATAAACACTTTATCCAAAATAGCTCCTTATTATCCCATGAGCAGTGAATGAGATTCCCTTGGAAAGATATAAAATATTTTATTGCTTATTCATATTGTTTTCCTATTTTTTCTTACATCCTCTTAAACTTATACTGAATCCAGCCAGTGCTTAGTGGACAGTTTTCTGCAGGCTTCTATCAGTTATCACTAACAGTTTTTTGCCTAAAATACATACCACAGACACCTTGATAGGTCCTTCTCAAGTATAGACTGAAAAGATGAGAGATTGCTGTGGTTGATTACATTTTTTACCTTCAGTCTTTACTACGCTTCTTTCTGGCCAGAGCTTCATCATAGACAGAATTTCTTTGTCCCACACTTTCGTGCTTGACCATGATTCTTTTTGTAGACAGTGTTCTACAGGTAAGAGTGGAGGGGTGCTATTTCAGAGCTTAGGGCTTAAGATCCTTTGCATGTTTCAGATTATTCTCTTGAGCCTCTGACACTTCATGAGAAGAATATGCTGGTCCAATGAGGATGAGAGACATTTGGAGCAGAACCACTTCAGCTGATTCACAGACCTGCAAAAGTTTTCTTTTCCTTAGCTATGTCCCAGAGAAACCTGATGAACCCAACCTATATTAGCCAATTTCAGAAGACCACAGATGTGAAAATAATAATAAATAATTGTTATTTTTAACCATTGAGTTTTCAGGTTTTTTGCTAAATAACAACAACAAACCAGTACAGTTTCCATAGGAATTTTGAAGGATATCCCTGTACACACAGGATAGTTACAGCAAAAAACCTTAAATCTCTAAATTCACTTTAGTTTCCCTTTCCAATAGAGGCAAAACTTCTCCTGTGTCTTGAAGAACCTGTGCTTCTCTGTATTAAAAACCTTCTTCTAACTGCAGCTGATAGAGTTGACTTATAAGCTGTTGCTTGCTTTCCATGGCCCACCCCCTAACATTTAACATTGGTTTCAGTCCATTACATGAGTTAGATTCCATTGCTACTGATGAGAGAAAGAAACATTAGGAAGCAGATAGTCTATATCCTAAAAAAGGCATAACCCCACCAATCTGTATTGGCACAAAGTTGTGGAGAATGTGTAGGATTGAATACAAAGTAGTCAGATCATGGTAGAAATGTCAGAGTTTTCTTGGTACATGTTAGGGAACGCCATACATAGGCTTGTTATTATGGAAATGTTTGAACAGACTCATTATGTGTAAACTCCTCATTCATCCCTAATTTCTGTCCCCAGAAGATATGGGAGGGCATTATAATCTCCATTCACTCAGGAGAGCCATCAATTCATCAAGATTAAAAACAGGATTGGTGGGGGGCACTTGTGTTCTTGATTAGTTCTGTGATTATTGTCCTTTACAGAGTGGAGATGACAGTGCTGGAAGCTGCAGTGAAACTTAGTTTCTTGATGAATTAGAACAAAGATCTAAGAACGAATAAAGCCTGTTGGATAAGCTTGACTATCAGAAACAGAATAAGCAAGTAAGTCATAAATCAGAGAAACAGAATGGAGATCAATGGATTGATTCACAGAGATCCATGACAGTAGCTAATTGATAATGGGTTTCCAGAACATATGGACAGTCTACTATAGTGTTGCTTTACATATACAGAATGAAATGTATAGGTCTACAGGAAGGAAACATAATTCAATTTGACTTTGTAGGGATTCTCAGACTCTTACACAATTCCTAGACCTAGCTATGTTACAGATTCGGTCCCGAACTGAAGGTTGGTGTGTACCCATTTGAAGAAGGAGATCTAATTGAGTCACAGGTGTCCCATTTATCCTTCTACAGCCGTCCTAGGAAAGATACAAAGCTGTTTACCAGTGTGAATGTTCACTGGTGAAATAAAGGTATTCAGATATCTTAGGAGTTATTGTGTACTGGTTCTGAACTTATGCTTATTTTTGAAATGCCACTGCTCCACCAGTAGGAGTACAAGGTTACTGTTGTCGGTCAGATGGAACCACAAATCCATCTTTTGTTCTATTTATCTTTTTTATTATTCCCCACAATCCCTGAATGTTAGTGTATTCATTATACTTAGACAGAATTTCATGGAAGGAATAAGAGCTGTTATGGAGGAAAGCCCAACTGGAAGATCTTGCAATGCTCCTTCAGACCCATTAACATTTTAAAGTGAAAGCAATTCTGTATCTCTATGGGTCTTGTAGCAATTAATGTTCCCTTAAAAGGCTTGACAATTGCAGGGGTGGTGATTCCAAATATCCCCATTTCCCTCACAAGGTTGGACAATGCAAAAGCTAGATAGATCATAGAAAATGATAGAAATGATAGAAGATTACTGGAACCTTAAACAGGTTCTGACACAAATTACAACAATTCTGTATGTTGGATCCCTGTCAAAACAGATAAACAGAGCCCCTGGTACCTGAGTCCAGCTGTGACCTGGATAATGAGTTCTTTTATATCTTAATTAGTGAGTTTCCAGTTGAATTTGTCCATGGGCTTTTAAAAAGATATTTTAAAAGACTAAAATGAAGAAAGAGATATCAATTCTTCTCAAATTGATTTACAAATTTGTATTAGTCAGTTTCTGTTTCTTGTACAAAAATACCTGGAATTGGGTAATTAGAAATAAAACAAAATTTATTGCTTACAGTTTTGGAGTGTGGGAAATCCAAAGTCCACGAAACACATCAGGTGAGGGTCTTTTTTGCTGTTGGCTTTACAGCAATGCTGGGGTCTTACATGGCAGAATAGCAGAGCAGACAGAGACTTTCATGTGCTCTCAGAACCGCGCCCCTTACCACCATTATTAATCCATTCAAACATCTAATCACTTCTTCAAGGTCCCACCTTTCAATCATCATGATAAGATTTCCCACCCTGTGAGTACTGTCACAGTGTGGGCCAAGTTTCCAACACAAGGAACTTTGAGGGATACAATTCAAACTTCAGTGAGCTTGGGGAGGGGAAATATTCAATTCACAGCAAAATTCAATACAATTTCAATGAAAATTCTACCTGTTCTTTGTTTCCTTGTTTGGGTGTATATTTATGTAGAGTATAACTTTATTTTTAAGAGAAGAAATTGTCAAAAATAACTAAAGCTTCCTGAAGAAGATTAAATAGATGAGGTGCTGTGCCATACCGGTATTGAGATATGTCAAAGGTAAGTAAGATTTACAGCATTAACAAATGGATGACTGACTGAACTAACGCAACATAATAGAGGCAGAGAAATAGACATATTCATATGTGGAAACTTGATCTGTGGCCACGAATGTGTTACAGATCAGTGAGTTAAAGAAAAACTCATTCAATACAGGTAGTAGACACAATTGCTTATTCTTATGGACAAATTTAACAGATTCCTACCTCATTCTATACAAACTCAAACACACACTCACACTCATAATATTCTCAATAGGTAGAGATTTAAATATGAGGGTAGAACTTTGAACATTTTAATAGAAAATATAAGAAAATATTCTTTTGTCCTACATTAAACATTGTTAAACAAAACACACACTCACACTCATAATATTCTCAATAGGTAGAGATTTAAATATGAGGGTAGAACTTTAAACATTTTAATAGAAAATATAAGAAAATATTCTTTTGTCCTACATTAAACATTGTTAAACAAGATAAAAATGGAAACTAAAAATAAAATAGTCAAGTAATTCAAATATATTAAAATTAACTTCTGTTTTCATAATTACAAAGATGAAAAGTCTATTTCAATTAGTAGAACATACATTCTATACATACCACTAAAAAAGGGGTAAATAATTATATAAAGATTATTACAAATCAATAAGAAGATAACATTAATGAGCATATGCCATTATTAGGTATTTCTAAAAAGAAACAAATATATCATAACCTATGAAAATATGATTAACCTTATGTTATCATGAGAATGCAGAGAAAAACACAATGTAATATAATTTTACACACATGATGAAGGCCCAGATGGAACATTCTGACAATGCTAATAGAAACATTTATTCACTGTTGTTGATGAGAATGTAAATACGCCATTTTTCAAAATAAAATGGAAAAAATGAACATGATTTAGTAAATGTGAATATATCTAGACAATGGTCCAACAGTTCCATTTCCAGGTATGTAAACTAGATTGACACTAGTACTTGTGTACGAAGAGCCTTCAAAAAGTTCATGGAAAGATTCATGATATCTTTTAGTACCATTTTTCCATGAACTTTTTGAAGTACCATAATATTTGAAAACTTTAATATCACTGTTGGTAAGACAAAAGTGCTAAATAACCCAAATGTCTATGATCAGTAGGATGATAAATAAATTTTGGAATATATTTAAGATGAAATATTCCATAGAGTTGAAAATGAGGAAGAGGTACATGCATTGGCAGGTAATACAGAAACATGTTCAATACAAAGAATATTAAGACTATACACAATATTATTTCACTCATATTAATATGCAAAGTAAAGAGGGTTTTGTTTAGGCATCCATACAAATAGTGAACACTAAATTCAAGGCAAGGGCAGTAAACATAAATTCACGATATTTTATATCACTGGGTGGGAGGAAGGGGCATGTACTCAGGGACAAGTACAAAGGTGTTGGTAATGTTCAGCTTCCTAAGCTGCATAATGAGTACCTGTGCACTCATTTTTTTTTTTTTTTTTGTCTTTTTCCATGTCCAGCAACGGATCGCAACCCTCAGTGTCACCCCCATACCGGACCGGGACCGGCAACGGGATCGCAACCCTCGGTGTTGCTCCCGCGCCTCACTCAGCCAGTGAGCAGGAACTGGTCTGTATGTGGGATCCGAACCCTCGGCGGGAGCGCCACCGCGCTTCCCAAGCGGCGCACTATAGCAGTGCGCCATCGGGCCGGCCCTGTGCACTCATTTTATTTTTTGTTAAATTACACATATAAAATAACCGATTCAGTAAAATGTAGCCTCTAACCTGTTTGCCAGATCCACGCAGGTTCCATTATTTTTACAAGGTTTTGAGGAGCAGTCACTAATTTCAATTTCACATAGAGGTCCAGAAAACCCGGGTCTGCAAACACATCTTTTAAATAAGAAATATAAAAATTTTATTAGCATAAATATGTAAAATTGAAGATTCAACTAATTGCAGCATGGCAAATTTTTAATAATCATAAACATTGTTTAATTTGTCAATTGAAATTTTAAATACAAATACATCTAGATAAATTTAGATATGTATACATGCATCTAGATATTTTTTAACTTTTCTTTACCTGAAATTGTTGACCCCATGTTCACAGTCACCATAATTCTGGCAGGGAAGGGAGAAGCACTCATTCATGTCAATTTCACAGTGTTCAACTTCAGGTCCTGCAAAGAGAGATGAGATGGGTATGGATGAACAATTATTGCTTTAGAGTGTGAAAATCAGAATCACTGTTAAAGATTCTAAAGAATATGCTCATAATGGATGTTTAAAAAGAAAAGAAAAGACCTCATCTCAGGCTTCTCATACAACTCTATTTTACATAATGTATGAATAAAATTACCCCAGTTTCCAGATTAATGAGTTCAAATAAAAGAATCAAGGGAAGAATACTCTAGAAAATCCCTGAGGAAAGTAGAGTTGTTGCTAATGTTACTGTTGTTTTAAGATATCTCAATGTTTGAACAGGAAGAATTGAAATGATCTGGAAAGCAAATGAATTAATGTGATGACCAATCTTTAAGTAAAATTGAGCTTCAATGACTGAATTTATTCAAGACACTTAGCAAATGAGGCAAATTATTTAATTGTCTTTCATATCCAAGTGATTCAAAGAAAACAAATTATTTTGATTCATAGCTACATAATTAGTCATCCATTTAAACACATGTCAGTTTTATTCCAGAAAACAATGAATGTGAAAGAAAATTATACAGAGATAAGAGTCAGTTGTAATTACTTCAAAACATTTATGTCATAAAAATTCCTCATGATATCACTTTATAAACTAAAATTTAATATTTTAATATTTATGATGATCATTTAAACAATTATTTTCATTGATAAATACTACCTATAACAAAATACATATTCATAGTCATTTTTTCTTGTTAATATTTTTTCTATACTAGTTCAAACATGTAAGAAATGAGGGTTTTCCTTTTTCTTGTTTTTTCAGTGATATAATTAAGCACTAAATCATTGGAGCAACATTACAAATGTCAATATGGAGATAGGCTTGTTTAGTTGAGGAGCAGAGGATCATTCAAATTACTCTAAGTAAAATGTGTTGTTCACATACTCATAGACTGGTCTAGCTACCTGTGAATGGCTGTCTTCCTCTAATAGCACCTGACCTTTCTTTTCTTATAGCTTCTTCACCTCTTTCTATTGCAAATATCTCTTAATGTTCAAAGTTTAAAATCATTTGTAATGTTGGCATGCAAATAATATAGCACAGCTTCCTTGGTCTCTGGCTCTGTAGAATGACATTTCAGCTTCAGCACCTCCTGCTTAATAGAAAATTCCCTCAGTATTTTCTCACTCAGAGTCCCATGATAGAACACGGAATTTATGTATTTTGTTTTTCATTGTACCACGTCACAAGTTATTACCATTTTCTGTGGTGCCTACCATCAGATCAAATTCCAAACCTACCTCCCATCAGTATCGGACAGGGAGGTTGATATTACATTTTATAATATCTGGCTGCCTCCTTAGCAGAAAAAATGTAATATTACCATTTTCTGTGGTGCCTACCATCAGATCAAATTCCAAACCTACCTCCCATCAGTATCTGACAGGGAGGTTGATATTACATTTTATAATATCTGGCTGCCTCCTTAGCAGAAAAAATGTAAAAACCTAAAAATTACTTAATCAAAAGAAAACAGAAGAAAAATGAACAAAGTACAAATACAACAAGTAGTAAACAGCATTTTATTTAGAATCACACATATCGTATCTTGTCTATTGTGGACAGTGCAGTGATGAACACGGGAGTGCAGATATCTCTTTGACTTACTGACTCCTTTTCTTTTGTATATATACCCAGTAGTGGGGCTGCTGCATCATATGGTGATTCTATTTTTTTGTTTTTTGAGGAACCTCCATACTGTTTTCCATAATGGCTTTACTAATTTACATTCCCACCAAGAGTGTAGAAGAGTTCCCCCTTTTCTGAATCTTCTCCAGCATTTGCTATTTGTCTTTTTGATAACAGCCATTTTAACTGGTGTGAGATGATATCTAATTGTGTTTTTGATTTGCATTTCCCTGATGATTAATGATGTTGAGCATCTTTTCCTATACTAGTTGGCCATTTGTATATTTTCTTTTGAGAAATGTCTATTCAGATCATTTGCCCATTTTTAATTGGATTATATGTTTTTTGCTGTTGAGTTGTTTGAGTTCTTTACATATTCTGATTTTTAATCTCTTGTCAGATAAATAGTTTACAAATATTTTCTCCCATTCTACAGAGTGTCTCTTTGCCCTATTGATTGTTTTCTTTGCTGTGCAGAAGCTTTTTAGTTTGATATAATTACATTTGTCTATTTTGGATTTTGTTGCCTATACTTTTAAGATCTTACCTAAAAAGTCTTCGCCCAGACCAATGTCTTCAAGCATTTCCTCAAAGTTTTCTTCTAGTAGTTCCAAAGTTACAGGACTTACATTCAAGACTTTAATCCATTTTGAGTTAATTTTTGTAGATGATGAAAGTTAGAACTCTAGTTTCACTCTTCTGCATACAAGTATTCATTTTCCCAGCACTATTCATTGAACAGACTGTCTTTTTCCCAATATATGTTCTTGGTGCCTTTGTCAAAAGTGAGTTGGCTATAAGTACATGGATTTATCAGCAAATGAGTAGATAAAGAAAATGGTATATATGCACAATGGAATATTGTTTAGCCATAAAAAGAATGAAATCTTGGCATTTGTAGCAATACGGATGAGCCTGGAGGACATGTTAAGTCAAATACGCCAGGCACAGAAAGACAGGCACTGCATGTTCTCATTCATATATGGGAGATAAAAATGTTGCTTTCATAGGAGCAGAGAGAGTAGAATAGTAGCTACAAGAGTCTGGAAAGGGTGTGTGTGTTGAGGGGGTAATAGGCAGAAGTTGGTTAAAAGGTACAAAATTACAGAAAGACAGGAGGAATTAGTTATACTGCTCTATAGTACAGTAGGACGCTTATAGTTAGCAGTAATTTATTGTGTATTTAAAAATAGCTAGAAGAGAAGATCTTGAAGTTTCCCAACACAAAAAAATGATAAATGTTTGAGGCAATGAATATCCCAATTTACCCTGATTTGATCATTGCACAGTGTATATGTGTATCAAAATATCACATGTACCCCCAAATATGTACTATTATTATGTATCAATATTAAAAGTCATACATACAATAGTTACATTAAATATAATTTAAAAAAAAAACACTCCAATTAAAAGGCAGAGACAGGCCAAATAAAATAACAAGAGCAATTACATATCTAAAAGAAATTCACTTAAAATATAAAGACAAAGATTGGTTAAAAGTAGAAAGATGGAATGAAGGTGCAACATGAAACACTAATTATAAGAAAGCTGTAGTGCTTATGTGACTAGCAGTCTAGGTAGTTTTCAGGACAAGCAAATTTATTAATTTTCCTTATTTTTTCTTACTTCTCAGAACCTTCAAATTAATCTGTGAAGTGACATGCTTTTAATTCATTCACATACAGATGTTGTATTCTCAGCAGTAGAAACAAAATTAAAATGAGTTATTTCCAAGTTAATATGTCTCTCTTCAATTTAGGTGAGCAAGTTGTTATTATGCTAACAAACTTCACAATTCTTCCATCATTACTGATGTTTTTTTATATTTGAGTTGTAAATGTCACTGTACAGTTATAAACAACTTAGCTTCTATTTTCAAAAAATGTTCAATTATTTAAATATTTGATTGTACTTAGATGTTTTTGCAAATTAAAGAGTTAGAAAATTAGATGCATTTTACCATTTTTACTTTTTAAAATTTAATTTAATTTAATTTTTTTTTAAACTTTTTATTTATTTATTTATTTTTTTTGTCTTTTGTCTTTTTCCGTGTCCAGCAACGGATCGCTAAACTTTTTATTTATTTATTTATTTTTTTTGTCTTTTGTCTTTTTCTGTGTCCGGCAACGGATCGCAACCCTCAGTGTTGCCCCCGTACCGGACCAGGGACCGGCAATGGGATTGCAACCTTCGGTGTTGCTCCCGCGCCTCACTCAGCCAGTGAGCGGGAACCGGTCTGTATGTGGGATCCGAACCCTCGGGCGGGAATGCCGCCGCGCTTCCCAAGCGGCGCACTATCCAGTGCGCCACCGGGCCGGCCCAAAATTTAATTTTATTTTTTAAATTTATTTTTTATTATATGCAAAATATAGATCCAACAAGGGATTAATATCCAGAATATACAAGGAACTCAACTTCACAGTAAAAAACAAACAAATTACTACTTTGCACATGACTAGTTTTCTCTGGGAAGAAGAGCATTTTTGATACTACGATGTCCTTAAAAATATTCTTTTGAGGCACTAGAACTCATGGAACTGGCTAGCTAAGAAGTGCCAGTGAGCCTCCATGATTCAGCTGGGGTGGTGAATCAGATGATTACTCAGGACTTGGGAACCCATGGAGCTCACAGGATAACCTTGTTTTCTGTGATTTTGCCTTTTTCGTTAAGTTTGACATTTCTGAGATGGAGCTTTGTTACCAAGTACTGACATGTCAGTGGGCTGAGGAAATGAGATTGCTGAAATGCAGTAGACTTGGGAAGAAAAAAATAAAGTATACGTGGATTGCATTCAAAATAAGCCAAAGCTTTGCTGAGAAAACTTACATTTTAGAGATTTTATAGGAGTGATATGTGTATATACTTATTTCCAAACTACATGTGCTCTATAGTCCTAGGTGTAAAAAGTTGTTATTAATTTGTATGAAGGGTACTTGTTTTGAATGTATGCACTTACAGCCAAAAGACTGTCCAAACAGAAATTATAGTGAATTAATTCTACGCTGTTCCCCTGTTATTTATTCCTATCCAGGACTATTTGGCTGACTCTACTTTGTTAACTGCAGTAGGATTTTTTACACACACAAACAGTGAGGCATTCTCAAATGGATGCTTTCTTGATTCTTTCTTATACTGTTTTGCTGTAATGATGCAGGTGAATAGGTAGTAAATGATGTTGTTTTTACACTCCCCACTCCTCCAAAATTTTTAAAATTAGTTACAAACCCTCCTGCTCAAATCCAGGATATAAATCAATCTAGGTTATAGGTATTATTTTTTCAACTACTTAACACATTCTCATCTTTAACAAGTTCAACCTTTTGTACTTGGTTTTCTAGAAGGAATGGTATGGAACAAAGTACATTAACAATAGTGAGGTTTTCATAAAAAAAGCTTTTTAGCAAACATTTTATTATTAAGGACTACACTTTACCAACTCACTTTTGAAGTGGTATCAGTTGGAGTAATTAGAAATAAAAGTAAGCAGGGAAAATCTAGAGTATATTGTGTCATGTATTTTAAAAAAGAAAGTAAAAATAATATACTTTAAAATAAAAAAATAAAAATATTAAAAATGTTTTTTTTCAAAATATTAAAAGACATTATTTTATTTCTCCTTGATTAAAAACAATTTAATTTCTCTGTATTTAAAGAAATTTATTTAAAGAAAAAAATCTCAGAATTCTCTCCTGGCAAGAGAATTAAATTTTTTGTTTATTTTATTTAAAATCATTTTAATAAAAATGTTAACATTTTCTAAAAGAATTAACCAATATTAGATAAGAGCTGCAACTTTAACTTTAAAAACTCTGAAGTATGCATTCATAATATTAATATTTCCAATCGGCCCTAATACGTTTAACACAGATTTTAAAGTAAACTTTTAAAAAATGAGTAGAAAAGCTGATATTTTTTAACGTAATAAATATTTAACATGTTTCAGGGTTAATTGGATATATTTTTTCCTTGAAGAATTTTCCCAGTGTGTTTCCACAATTGTTTAAACCTGTTTTTAATTGTTAAAAGTAGTAATTTTTAATTTAGACAAACTGTTTTTTTAAGTGACACATTTATTTGGTGCTTGCAATTATACACCTTAGGAAATGTTTCATTACCATAATCATAGTAAGTATACTGGAGTAACAGACATATTTAAATGCAACTATTTGACTCCTCTGGTACTACTAATCCATCAAGCTTAGGATCCCAATTGTAAACCGATAGCACATGTAAATGATCTGATTTTGCCTTTCACTGCAACACCCGACAAGGCATCTTTGCCACATTTTAATCCTTGGTAGAGTGTCATTTAAAAAAGCTTTTGCTCCTTTCACCTTGGAGACATACAGATAAAGTGACTACATTTGGAAACGAAGCCTTTTACATAAATTAAAGGTATTTGATAGGGTGATGTTCTTGGTTATAAACCAAGATATAATTAAAAGTAGAAAATAATTATTCACAAAGAAAATATCAGAAAAGAAACATATTTCAAAATTGAAATGATTTTACATCTCTCACTTTATACACACACACACACACACACACACACAGGCTAATGCAGTAATTCTACTATATGCTATGAACACATCTCTCACTTTATACACACACACACACACACACACACACACACACAGGCTAATGCAGTAATTCTACTATATGCTATGAACACAAACTCTCGCATGCATTCTATCTAAAGTCATCTTTACCTCCCTTAATCCTCATGTGGTTTTTATATTCTCTCTACCAGCTTTAAGTTAAACCCAGTTCATTCAACCTCTCCTACTTAATAAGCTCTTTCCCTTCACTGTATGTGTTAGCCATTACTCTTTTGGTTATATACAATACAAGTATAAACAAAAACACTAACTTAGACAAGGAATGGGATTTATTGGTAGCCTAGCTTGGAGGGATACCAAGCAGTTTGCAGAACTGAACAAAGAACTATGGGAACAGCCAGGACTCGTCGTTCTTTCCCAAACTCTTCTCTCTTACTACATACAGATCTTCTCCATATGAAAGGAACATGGTAGTTGTCTGCACTGACTGAAAAAATCTGGCAGAAAGAGAAGGCAGCTTCTGTCTGCCTCAATTCCAAGGACGGATTCTGAATGACAATATTCCTGTTACATGTCCAGACTTGGATCGATCATAGTTGCCAGAGGGATGGAATTTACTATGTGTGTTAGCTTGGTTTCTTCTGAAAGAAGAATCTGAGATAAGTTGCACAGAAGTAGTTTATTTGAGAGGTGATCCCAGGAATTATTGCAAGAGAGTAGGAAATGAAACAAGGAAGGGAATGCTTTAATGAGCGGGTTATTGCTGTGGGCAACTGAGGCTCTACCTGCTGAAGGCCCTCATATAAATCATGCAGAACATAACTCAAAGTTGTCCTACTAAATAAGAAAGCTGTATATGTATCCACAGATCCTTGTTCCTTGTGCATATCTCTACCATAAGTGTGAAAGCTTTTACTACATTGTATTTTAATGGTTGGTTAACTTGTGTGTCTCTCTCTTACGGCTTAAATTCCTAGAAGACATGTTTTTGTCAATTTAATTTCTCCAGAACCTGTCTCAAAACTTGACACACTATAGAAAATCAATATTTGTTTGTTGAATCAGTTAAGAAAGAATAAGAATTTTAGACTTCTAGAACACTACTTGCAGTTGCAAGAGTGGCTTGTGTTGTGTGTTGTGTACAGAACACAGATTATAGAGGTAAAATAAATTATATGTACTGTAAAATAAACTTTTTAGTTGTGTAAATTGATTGCACATTAAATAACCAAAGTAACACCATTGGGATATCAAAAATAAACTCCATTTGTTCCTAGAATCTTATAAAATTGTATTGCCTTTCAATGTGCTATTTTTTTATTTATTAAAGCAATGACTTTTTATAATCAAATAAATTGCTCCAAACAAATAGAATTAATATAAGAGAAACCAGTGTTGAATTATGAGCAGAATTAAATTATTCTTTACCTATTTTTCATTAGAAAATGTTCAATATTCACAGAGATCAAAATAACTCACCTTGGTTCTAATCAGAGGACAGATGCATTGACCTTATCTTTTCTTACAAAACATCATCACAACAGTTCTGGTGTTTTACTACACCTACATTTTTTATTTATTTATTTTTTTAATCACTACATTATTTATGAATGGGAAGGTCTTTTCCTCCTTGAGAAATGTCTTTTTTTGTTGTTGTTGTTTTTTACTTTATTTTAACTTCTCAATATACATTGTAGTTGATTTTCAGGACCCTTTACCCGTTCTTCCCCCTGTCCTCTCTCCCCCCGACATCATATCTGTTCTTGTCTTAAAAAGTTCAAGGAATTGTTGTTTTTATAGCATAATAGAGTAAGTGTTATAATGGATCTTACTGAAAACTTTCTTTGATGAATAAAGGGAAGAACTAACATTAACTACCTACCTACTAATTTCTAGGCATTTTTACCCACATTATGTCTTTTATTTACTACAACTCCCTTTGATCGAGTTTGAAAAGCTCTTAGTATAGATCTTTAAGTAAAAAATATTTTAGGTAGGTAAAATGACATGATGGGAAAATTGCATATTGGCTCTATAAATATAAAGCTAATTAATAGCAGAAATAGAATTCTGTTTCCAAACTTTTATTCCACAGCTTATGTACCTCAATATCTCTAGTACTCCACTATACTTCTAGTATACAGTAGTGCTCCATTTTATTTATTTATTTATTTATTTATTCATTCATTCATTCATTCATTTATAACTTTTTACTATGAAAAATTTAATACACATACAAGAAATCGAGACACAACAATCAATAACTCATGGCCAATCTTATCTTATTTGTACCCCCCACCCACTTTCTGCCTTGACCCTGGATTGTTTTGATTAAATTCCTATATCATAACATTCACTTGTATATATTTCAGTATGTATGTGTCTCTAAAAGATAAGAACTCTTTTATAAAAGACAGACTGCAGTACATAATCACATTTTAAAATCAATAGTAATTCTTTAATATAATCAAACATTAAACATGTTTATATTTTTCCAATTCTCTCCCCTTCCTCTTTGTTTCTTACAGTTGATTTGTTCATATCAAGATCTAAACAAGTTCTCCTTGTCTCACTGGTTGCTATGTCAGCTGTCTCTTAAGTTTCTTTTAATCTATAAGTTCCCCTTCATCTGATTTTTCCCTCTTACCCCATAAAGTTTTTCAAGGTCTGGATTTGCTGGCTCTATCCCAGTACTGTCATTTAATATGTTCGGCTGTCCCCTACATTTCCTGATGATTAGTTGCTGGATTCTGAGTCTTGGTTTCACTCAGGTTAGATTTGGCTACAGAGGCATATGTTCTTACTGCGGGAGGCCCATTATGTCTGATTGCCTCTGGGGTATTAGCAGACACTTACAATCATTTGTTAGATCCATTATTTCAATAGGGGTTTGCAAAATACCATTCTAATTATTTTATTCCCTCTTTATTTACTAGCTGAGATACTGCAATAGACAGAAATGTTCCCTTCTCAGTTATTTATGGTTACCCTGAGGAACAACTCATATAGGAAAGACAGGATAAATGCTTGACTCTTCTCTTTTACTTAGTAATTACAGAAATATTAATTGTTTTCTATCATCTTCCAAAGAGACTGACAGCTAATTTGCTTTTGTTTCATTGCCATTATGGTTTTCTGCGGTTGTAAGATTTAGTTTCTCTTTCTCATTTGCATTTTTGTTTTGCCAGTTAGTTTTCTTCTTTCTTGTGTATTCATGGTAGTGATTATTGTTTTTCAGATTCCAGATGCACAGCTCTCTTGAGGATTTGCAGGGCTTGTCATGTGGTGGTAAACTATGGTTTTTGTTTGTCTGGAAAATACACTATTTCTCCCTCATTTCTGAAGGACAGCCTTGCTAGGTATAATATTCTAGGCTGGCACATTTTTTCTTTAATATTTTGAATACATCATCCCATTTTCTTGTGGCCTGTAGACTTTCTGTTAAGAAGTCTGCATCATATGGGCTCTCACAGTTGACTTGATGCTTTTTTCTTGCTTATATTAAGATTCTCTCTTTGTGTTTGAGCTTTGCCAGTTTGACTATAATGTGTCTTGGAGAGGATCTTTTTGGGTTGAATCTGTTTGTGGATCTTCTAGACTCCTGGATCTGAAGGTCCTTGTCTCTCCTTATACCAGGAAAGTTTTCCATTATTGTTTCATTGAATATGTTTTCCATGCCTTTTTCTTTCTCCTCCCCTTCTGGAACACACATGATTCAAGTGTTTGTGTGTTTAAGGTTATCTGATAGTTCTCTTAGATTCTCTTTACTTTTTTAAATTCTTTTTTCCTTTTTTTTTTTTTTTTTTTTTTCTTAACCTGGGTTATTTCAAAAAGACTACCTTCAAATCAGAAATTCTTTCTCTTGCTGCTGCTTAAGCTATCAGTTGTTATTTTTTATTTTTATTTTTATTTTTATTTTGTTGAGTGAATCTTTCAGTTCCATGAGTTCTGCTACATTCTTTTAAAGGTATTAATATCTTTGTAAGTTTCCTCCTTCATATCCTGGATTTTTTTTCTCATTTCATTATGTTGTCTAACTGAGTCTTCCTATATCTCAGTGAGTTTCCTTAAGATTGTTGCTCAGAATTCCTTTTCAGTCACTTCAACTTCCAAATGCTGTTTCCGTCATAGATGTTAAATCTTGGAATTTTTGGCACTTCCAAATGTTGGTACTTGTTAAAATGGAATTTGATCAAATATTTCCTTTTTAAAAAAATGGCCAACAGTTCCTCAAAAAAATGTTTAACATCACTAATTATCAGGGAAATGAAAATCAAAACCACATAGAGATATCATCTCATCCCAGCTACATTGGCAGTTATCAAAAAGGCAGAGAATAACAAATGCTGGCAAGGATGTGGAGAAAGGGAAACCCTTCTGCACTGTCGGTATTACTATAAATCAATACAACCTCCAGTATAGAGGTTTCTCAATCAACTACAGATAGATCTACCATATGACCCAGTAATCCCACTTCTGGGTATATACTCAAAGGAATGTAAATCATCATGTCAACGGGATACCTGCACTCCCATGTTCATCACAGGTCTATTTACAATAGCCAAAATATGGAACCAACATAAATGTCCATCAATGGATGACTGGATAAGGAAATGAGGTATACATACACAATGGAATACCACTCAGCCATTAAAAAAAGAATAAATTCTGCCATTTGCTCATGGATGAGCTTGGAGAAAATTATAAGTGAAGTAGGCCAGGCACAGAGGGAAAAATACCGCATGTACTCACTCATAACTGGGAGCTAAGAGAGAAAGTGGAAGGAAAGAAAGACCACAGTGGTGCATTGGACTTGCAGAAGGAAAGAACAGACTTATGGGTTGCCAGGCAGGCAGGGAGAGGGGTACAGGGAATAACTGCAATTCGAGGTGGTGGGCATGCTGATAGTATTTATCTGATCACCAAATCTTGGACACAGATGCTGATGGTCAGCTCTGTGCCACATGAATATTTATAATCAATAAAAATAAATTTTGAAAAAGATGAAATGGCTTGACATAGACCTTATTTTAAATAACAGCTATTAAAGTAACCTAGAACATAGCTTCTAAACTATTCCATAGTAAACCTCTTGAATTTTCTAAGGCAGTTTTTAAAGTAATGTCATAACCTTGAGTTTTTTAATCTGCTTCAGAAGTTTAACTACCAAGGCAATGTTAAATAAAAGTTTTTACAATAGTTAAGCCCGATTTACAGAAACTCACCTCCACAATTACTTAGGTTTATACACACAGAGACATATAAATGCAAAATAGTTGAAAATTGATGTGCACTTCAAATATCTCTGTGTGCTGGATCACACTTAGAAAGGGATAAACCATGATTTACTGCGCCCAACTGTCACTCTATAAAAAGCATTGATTGGCTTAGTCATATTTTTCTGGAAGCCTTAATTAGAATGATAAAATCCCAGGAAAAAATTGCTTATTTATAATAATAAAATCTAAATTCTCTCCAAGACATTTTTGTGGCCGTTAAAATGGGTAGGAGATATTATTAATAGATTGATATGTGATAAGAAGGGTTTATGATATCTCTGAAACTATTTTCCATCACCTCAAAACAAGAAAGGTATCTCACTTGATTATGTATATTTATTAATATATTCATAAATAAATACATTATTAAGAATATTATGATTTGGAAAAAGAACATGTCTACCTGGTAGAAAATTATCACTGGTGTAAACAGAGGTTTTATTTAAAGTGAGTAAATATACTGTTGCCCGCTCAATAAATACTTTTCTAATACTTATGTTCTTAGAATACAAGTTTAATAACTAAAGAACCAACAATAGAATATTTCTGCTGAATAAATTAGCTCCTCAAGTGATATTGAATAATTTTTCAAAAAATTTTACTCTCAATACTTGTTAAAATGATAATTATTTATTCATTTTAATTATGTACTTCATAATTACTGAAGTTTTCTGGACACCAAATGCTCCTCTCACAATTTTTCTTCTCTTTCTTGCTTTTTCTGCCTCATTCCTGAGCACATTTTTCTGTATTTTCTATAAAGCCCGCGTCATTTTGGCAAAAAACAGTTACATACTGATGGCTTTTCAGTTTCTATTTCCAGTCATTCATAAGGTCCAGAAATTTCTGTCATGTACACTGGTTCAACGACTTGCCTTGATATACTTAAAATGGATTATTTATATTTTAATGTATTGGAGGGTTTGTAAAAATAAATGGAAATAGCTTTGAATACGATATCTAATTAATTGATATAGTCTACTCTGGCATTTTTGATCAGAAGAGTAAGTAAGTGTTGCCCTTATCTTTAATTGAATCCTTTAAAAGCTAGTGACAGGAAAAGAGACATCAGCCATAAGTGAATATTAGAAAATAAATTGCAGTTGTGGACGTCTAAACATAACATGTTTTTGCATTGTGCTCATGACACATTCCAGTTATACTGAAAACTGCTCTGTGCTAGTTTAATGGCAGAAGCATTCCTGTTGAAGATGGTGATAGCTCTTGAGAAGCCAGCAGTACATCAGCAGTAAACGTGTACCCAAACCACCTGTGCATTAATCAGACCTCTTCTGGTTACATCTGATGAGATGATAGTAATGATAATAAGTGACACTATTGACTGATAAGACCCCAAAAGCCAGAGTAGTCTGGCTTCAGATAAGGCTAGATTCAAAGACTACAATAATATCCTTTGATCTGCCCATTCTCTCTTACATGGGATCTTCTTACAGGACAAAGTAGTCATCAGAGTCATGTGACAGTCGCTGAGCAATTAAAGCAGAAAGCAGAAATTTTTTAGATAGCTCCAAAAAGCAAGTTATAGTGAAGCATTTTGTTACCCTTGATTATACCTATGCTCATCTCCAACTACTACTGTCAGGAACACTACCTGGACAAGATTTTCCAGCAAGAGAAACTTACTGAAGAAAGAGAGACAACTTCTGAAAATTGTTTTTTTGTTTTTTGTTTTTTTAAAGAGGCAAAAAAGCTATAAAACTTCACCATTCCCCCCTCACCCCAATGTTATATGTAAGTTAACTCTTTAGGTATACTTCTCCAATATGTTTTCATACCTGGATTTTTCCCACTCATACTTATGGGGCCATCATCCCATAAGGACAATAAACAAATAAACTAATTAATTAACTAAGAAACATTAAACCACATATAAGCACTTACCTTTTTTACAAATACAATAATTGTTTTCATCTACCAAAGTCAAGCATGTTGAGTTGTTTCTACAAGGGTCATTGAGTAGATCACAGGGGTTATAGCGTTGATGGCAAAATTGTCCAGTATAAAAGGGTGGGCACAGGCATACAAATTGCCCAGGGATGGTAGATTCATGACAAAGAGCTCCATTCATGCATGGGTCAGAGTCACATTCATTTATTTCTTCACTACAGTTTTGTCCAGTCCATCCAGATGTACATTCACAGCTGAAATAAAATTTTAAGAAATGTGAACAATGCTTTTTCAAGTTTATTCTTTGCATTTTCAATGCAATTACTCCATTAAATTAATAACATGTGGTATTTAAAAATTTATAACAAAATTAATAAATTATACGTAGTTCAAAAACATTGTTTTCCTGGTTTCCAGGGACAATTTAATGTACGTTACTTCAAAACTGACTGACTTGGCTGAAATAAAATTTAAGAGGCATTTGGTAAATTTCTAACATAGTGCACTGAGATATATCAGAGAACAACTACTAAGCTGAATTACCAATTGAGCAAAATCTCCCTATTATTTCTTTGTGTTAGAATAATTTTTACAGATGGTGTCATTGTTTATAAGACTAAAATGATATTTAATGTCTTTAGCAATATGCTCTTTTTGTAATACACAGCATATTTAACAAGGTGCTCCGTTATATTAAACATCTGTTTTTGGTTTCAGTTGGTGTGTGTGTATTTGTTGAAACATTTAAAATATACTTTTTAACACATATTTCCTATTAATATTCTAATAATGTAGGGGAATTGAAGAGAAATAAAAAATAAACATTAAAACATTTGGTACATCATAGTACATCACAGACTAGCTCAGTCTAACCATCAGCCTTCCAGTATCTGTCATTGTCTTCAAATGCCACTTTAGCCAATCACTTTCTATCAAACTATGCTAGTTCTGCTCCTAAGAGCAATATAATTCTAACAAATAGGGCAAGGGAAAAGTTTTCCACATAAGGTATTATCCATGTAAGGGAAATGAACAGGTTATAATGGAACCTGCAGATAGAGAGCATGCAAGGATTGTCCATCAACTACTTCAGTGGAAGTTAATCACAGACCGTAGGTGGGTTCAGGGAGAGAACTTGTGTCAATCCGTGAGCATAGTAGAGCTCCAAATCCTGAGTGACTGTGGTATTAGATAAGTAACGAATTATAAAACAAGGCATACGAGATATTAGAAGAATTATTTTCAGAAGAAATTTTTCTTCATTGATAGATTAGGTTTTCAGGTAATTTGAAAATAGTACCATGGTGCTGAAACCATCTCACGTGATATATGTTAAGAAATATGTTGGTAAAAGGCGGGACATGGGGAGTGGGAAGGAAGGATAGGAGGGAGGGAGAGATCATTTCATTTGCAGTCTCAAAGCCCCAGAAATATCAGCTTCCATTTAATAAATGTAGAGGATACCAATATAATGAGAGGAGGCAGTTGAATGAATGACTTATACCAACACCTGAAATTGAACTCTAAGTAGATATGGTAGCCATTGAAATAAATGTTAAAATCAATAGTGGCAAGATGGTTTTAGGCATAATTGACTAGCAAAGTGTTTACTAGTTCAATAAGCTTAAATCCAATCTAAAAATCTACTGGATTTTACAGCTGTCTTATATTTTATTAATTGGTACTGTGTGGAAAGTGATTGCTACCATGCAAATTGAACACATATTTGTAAGGTATGGTTGTATAAGGAAAACTTTATAACTGAAACAACTCATCTTTTTACAATATAAATAATATATCTATGGATAGGTTATTTTCTTTAAGAATGAGTAAAAATCCTTGATATTTTTTATTTTCCTTTTAAAAAAACATATAAATTATTGTGGTGACTATTCCTACTAGTTTTCCTGGATAGCCCTGACTTAACCTGTTGTTCCAGCATAATTATTTACAGGGCATTCTTTCACTTACAAAAGTGGTTAAGGTGCTATTCTCTTCATCTTTGATTATCTCCAATATCCTATTACTAAAATTGGTTATTTAAAAAAATATATACTATTAGTAAAACTTTACTA
This sequence comes from Galeopterus variegatus, assembly GCF_000696425.1. Classification (NCBI taxonomy): domain Eukaryota; kingdom Metazoa; phylum Chordata; class Mammalia; order Dermoptera; family Cynocephalidae; genus Galeopterus; species Galeopterus variegatus. The sequence continues at coordinate 69,810 of NW_007734818.1, forward strand.
ATTCTACGCATAATTTAACCTTTCTCTAAAATTTGCTTGCCACAGCCTTTAGGAACTCAACACATTTACTACCTTGTATTACAACAATTTGCATGGCTTGCCTCCAATATTAAGCCTCTGGTTCTTTCATGTGTTAGAATTATCTGAATATCCATATCATCATATATATAATAAATATTGACAATATTGTAAGTATCGATTGATTTATCTTTGATATTGGAATGAGATAGACCTACCTGAATTTTTTCTTTAGGCAAATTAAGGTTTAGAGAGTTTAGTCAAACTGGTAATCTCAGAGAATTGTTGTAAAGATTAAGTGAGATAATGAATAAAAAGTGTTTATAGTGCCTGACATCTACATTGCCCAGCCACCTAAACTAATGACTAGGTGCTGTCACAGAATTAAAAACAAAACAAAACAAATCAAACAAACAAACAAAAACATTCGTTGTCTTATCAGCTTAAATACAATATGTTTCTCAACATTGAGTATTTCTTCAATTTTTTGTGGTACACTATATTTGTGTATTAAGTTGCATTAAATTTTAAAACTGTCAAATATATTATCTATATGATACTTACAATAAAGCTTTGAAATACATAGAAAGAGGTATTCTTACTTTACAGATGAGATTGCTGGAAGTGCAAAGGATAAAAGTGATGTATACAAAACTTGGGACATGAAAGCTGAACCTCTTCTTCCCAGATTCTCACTTTTTCTTTTCTTTCATTTTTTGCATGTTACAAATCCATTATTAGACCACTTAACATTTTGTGAAATAATGTTTAAATTAGGTATTACCAAGTCCCAATAAAATAACTTCAGTGCATTTATTTTATTTGAAATAAATTTAATGCAAATATAACCATTCGTCCATGCTACATGAATCAATGACTATACTATGGCAATTTTAAGAAGGGAAAAGCAAGAGAATTAATAATTCCTTAAATCATAGTCACTACCATATCATGTCCATAGGACATAAGGGGGATAATACAAATATTTATGTTTTTCTTTCTTTATTGTATTATCTTATGAGTACATAATTTCAACTTAGATAATTTGAGTTTCCTGTGAATAACCGACAATGCTTGAATATTTAGCATGTGTACTGAAGGTTTCTTTTATCTTCTCAAATAACAGGTGGTCCAAGACTTCATGTGGTTTCATTACAAGGATCAAGTCCTTAGGAAAGCATCTTGCCTTATGTCACTAGCACTGATGATGCCAAGGCTGAGTCCTATGGTGATGGATGATATTTTGTAGAGAATAAAGTTGCAAGGAACAAAGTCACTACCAGTAACTAACAATCAGTTCTACAGGTTTATATATTTGAATCTGCTTTTATGCATGTCAGAGAAACTTGTCTTGATGGATGGAAAAACATATTTCATGTGAAAGCTTCAATCTGGTTTTAAGTTTGTACCATGATACAATTTCAGGATTCAGTGTGATCTGGCAGAATTTTTCAAACTCACAGCTAGAAGCAGAGTCTTTATGGATTTAAAAACCTTACAAGCAAAACACATACCGTAGAAATTTTTCGGTTGTATAAACAATAAACTCTTGCAAACAATTTTAGTGTGTGCTTAAAGGTAGACTAATATATTAAAATTTTCTCTTTTCCCATGTGAGGAAACCTGTATCAAAGGTAAAATACATTGAACTATTTCTAAGTAAAAACAACATTTCAAATATTAAATGTTGATTTAAAACACTAAAGCAAATAAGATAACATTAAATAGATGTCATTAAAAATAAGGAAAAAAGATTAGTTATTAAAGGAATTCATTAGCTTAAAAAATCTTAATAGATGCCAATTTCTGGATACTAGCCATTCTACATATTTACCTTACTGTAAATATGGATGCGCAATGACTAGGTATGGTTCAGCAATATGTCACTATGTTTGAACATGTTTTGAATATTAAGGCATATAGACATTTTTAGCTATACATTTATAAATACAAATCTAATAATACACATAATTTAAAATAATATTTTATTATAAAAATTAGTTCACTACTCATAAAAGTAGAGCATAGAATTTTGATTACTAGAGACTGGTAAGTAGGGGGGATTAAGAACACGTTGGTCAAAGGATACAAAATTTCAGTTTGATAGAGAAATAAGTTTAAGAGATCAATTTTACATCATGGTTACTAGAGTCTATACACTGTATATTTGAAAATTGCTAAAAGATTAGATTTTGTGTTCTCACCATAAAAAAGATAAGTATGTGAGTTAATGTATATGTTAATTAGCTTGATTTTATCCATTCCTTAATGTGTACACATGTCAAAACATGTTGTACACCATAAATACGTATAAATTTTATCTTATTAAAAAAATGAATTTACTTATGTTTCTTGCAGTTATTTCTTATGTAGGAGCAAAAAACAAAATTTCACCCAAAATTGGTAGGTGAAAAAGAAACAATAATACTGTGAATAATAAAATAGTATTGTTATCTTTTCTAGTGTCCTAAAAAATAAGGAACACAGAAAAAGTTAGAAATAAAAAAATAATTGCTGCCTAAGTGATTCATTCTTTATTTTATTGTTTTATCCACCCACCTATTTGTTCACTGCTGTAGGAACATCACCAGGTGTAACACCAGCAAAACTATATTAAAAATGAATTATAACATGGTCACTACTATACTCTTAACCCCTGCAATACTCTTGAAAGGAAATGTGGAAAACCACTTAGGTCATTTAGACTGATAAAAATTATTTTAAAATATTTATTTTGTTAGTAAACTTTAAAAGCAGAAAACAATATGAAGAACCATTCTGAAGAACAGCATGAAAATCTTAAGATGTAAAATCATATGAGGAGATTGATGTGAGTGGAATAAAAGGATGGAAGTAGCCTAAAATGCTACAGCAGGGCAAAGTTGTTAAAGATCTTGAAAACAACAGCAACAAGAAAATGAAATTAAGGAATTCCGAATTCTACCCTTGAAGATATTTAAGGTTTTGTTGTTCTTGTTTTTAAGCATGGAAGTGACACAATCAGATTTGTATAGAGTAGAAGATGGATTAAAATCAGGAGAGCTTGGTAGCATGAAGATCATTTAGAAAGCTATGTTTTTATTGCTGATAAGAAATTATGAGAACCTAAAGAAAGGCAGTAATAAGGCACATCAGATTTGAGATATTTTTCTGGTATAGGCTTCAGACTATGTGGACAATGGTTAGTTTAAGAAGATGAGGCTAAGTGAGGAATGGGGAGGACTTGAAGGATTCTAGCTTCAATACTAGAAAGCTAATGGTGCCATCAGGTGCTTCCCGTTTACTCACATTTAAAGCCTGAAGTAAAGAATAACAGCGATGGGGATGGGAGAGGAGGAGATTGTACTGATGCTTAATACATAGGAACTTGAATCAAATTATCTGCATGATTTCAGATGCTATCCTTTATAGAGTAAGAAGTTCAAATATGGAGCTCTGAGGAAAAATCAAGGCATGTAATAAAAATTCAAGGGCCAGTCTAACAAACATTACCAGAAATAATTTAGCATCAAATAAGTTTAAAATTGACTTTCTCTACTAAAATGTAAAGTTAATTTATAAAACATAGAGGATAATACTTCCTTACTGTAGTATTCCTTAGTATTTTATAGAATATTAGAATCTACAATATTGTATTATATTTGAATATGAGGAAGACGAGGGCTATTTAAAAAGTTCGTGGAAAGATGAGTATTATCTTTTAACTCCATTTTTACACAAACTTTTTGAAGTACCCTTATTTGTAGGAAAGAATCCTACTGGGCATATTAGTACAAAACTTGATCTAATAGAAAACAAAGCTTTCTTTTTGATGTTTTTGTCTTTGTTTTATGAAGCTGAAGAAAAGATTATTGGGTACATATATACCCAATAATTTCTGTTTTAATATTAATAAGAAAAGAATCTTTTCTATTTATTGATCTAATAGAAAACAAAGCTTTCTTTTTGATGTTTTTGTCTTTGTTTTATGAAGCTGAAGAAAAGACTATTAGGTACATATATACCCAATAATTTCTGTTTTAATATTAATAAGAAAAGAATCTTTTCTATTTAGATTATCCAGCCTCATTTTGGATTTCTTTCAAAAAATATATACTTTATAACTTGGAACACATACTATTATTTATCTATTTTTACATAGAATCTATAAATCATTTATGTTTATTGGAAGATTTATTTTTTATATTTTTAGGTAATGTTCATTTTGATGTAAGTGAATTATTTGGATAATTTCTTGATATAATTTTATTTAAATTATCCATGTGTTTCCAATATATTCTACACGATTTAATCTCCTGTGCCATGTGAGAAGACAGCCGATCGATATTTTTCTCTGTTGTGAAATTCAAGCTGCTGTTTAAGTCAGCATCTCTGAAAAAACAACTCCAGGCTTTCCCAAGATTCAGAGAATTCTTCATTTCATTGCAAAAACCTAAAGTGCCAGATAAGCAGAGGTAGGAAGTGCATCCGGTCAAACCTCCAGTTTATTCACATTTAAAACCTGAAGTAAATCTGATGGAACTCATGCTGTATTTTGGAGAAAACCCAAAGTTTATACACTTTAATCTGGAGCTCAAACAACAAAGTGAGACATATGCTGTACAGAGAGAGCAGTTGCCCATTTTTTTGCTATTGTGATCCTAATACGGAAACCATGAGAATGGGGCATTTTACCACTGAGACAGATGATCAGCGTTCAGTAGATATTTTCTTTTTTCTAAAGCTACCACAAGTATAAGAAATTAATCTTGAAAACGACTCGGCAATATCCTGAAAAAGGCTGAAATAAAACACCTGCATAAAAAGGCTGACTACAAGATAAGATAGTTGAAGCTATCATCCTGTAGGTTTACCTATTGATCCAAGAATATGGCTAGTACTATAAACATGAGTAACATGAAAAATTATGATTCAACTTTGAGCATATACCCAGACTATATTTAAAATGTATAATTTAATATCTTTAATTTCTTATTTTTATATTGTATTTTTTCCATGATGATGATGATGATGATGTGTGTGTGTATGTGTGTGTGTGTGTGTGTGTGTGTGTATGTGTGTATGTAAACACAGAAATCTGATGGTGTGTCAGTTTTTCCTGAGCAAGTAAGTATTACTTTTGGCTCCTGGTTTTTTCCAAAAAGAATCCTTTGGGCAAGTCAATGTCAAACTGCTTTTAAATATACTTTTTTATATATTCAAATCAATGTACAGTTGTACCTTTTTACTGCTTAAAAATTTATGTAAGTATATGTATGCTTGTGTATAGGCACATATAATATTTATACACTATGCACACATTG
>NW_007734818.1:76035-76414 GCF_000696425.1 Galeopterus variegatus
TAATACTTGATTTTCAATAAAACAGTTATCAAAACTACAAAGCCAGAATACAAAAGAAGATGGTATGACTGATATAATAAAAGAGGAATCAAGGTAAGGGTATGAAGAGCAGGAGATCGCCTCTGGAGGAATCCAGCAGAAATGGCACAAAATAGAATTTTCCAGAAGAGGGAACTGATGAAAAACCTTATTTGAAACATATAGCTGGGCCAAATTCCCATCACAGGGCATCAGGGGCAGGGGAGAAGACACTGGAAGAATTTGTAATTTCAGAGATATGCAACCTTGAGGGTTGATGAAGAAAAATAAACAGCCCTACAGCTACCACTCTATAAGGGTGACATGAAGAAAAAGGTATCAGTCCTTTCTCTCTCTCTCT
>NW_007734818.1:76880-77426 GCF_000696425.1 Galeopterus variegatus
TCTCTCTCTCTCTCTCTCCCTCCCTCCCTCCCTCCCTCCCTCCCTTCCTCCCTCGCTCTCTCACAGGCACACATAATTTAAAAAACAATATCATATATTGTTTTATTCTGAGCCAGGGAAACTTTTGCTTATTTCCTTTTGACAGAGACATTGCCTTATGTATTATGTTCACATAAATTCTCAGGTTATGGAGAACTCATTTTACTTAAATTAGGAAAAACTTAAAAAGAAATTAGCAAAGAATAGACTGATGTGTTTGTATATGTATATATACATAAAAAAACACTGAGTGAATATAAAAAGAGCAAGACATCTCATATAAGCATTATTTTACCTAACAGATTAAAATCACAAGCAGGGAATTTTAAAAAAAGTAAAAAGCTGATGTAAATACTACCTCTATACAACAAAATCTTTAAGCACATATAAAGAATTCAGGGAAGAAATCAGTTATTAAGATGAAAGGAAATACAATGGCAGAATTTCAGAAAAAAATGAAATAAAATTAAATCCATTAAAGAAATGAAGGCTTCATGGAATGATTAA
>NW_007734818.1:78292-80107 GCF_000696425.1 Galeopterus variegatus
AAAAAAAAAAATGGTGATGAGCTTTTAATTCATTTAAGTATAAGCCTAAAGCTAACATAACTAGAAACAGTAACACTAGAGAAATTGCTAAAAATATGGACAAAGGCATTAGCCAGAAAAAAAAACTCAAACAAAAATAAGTCACAATATTAATCACAGACTGAGTTGAATTTTGGGCAAAATTTTTACTTTTTTCTTTCTATGTTTTTGTTTGTTACTTCTGTTTTTTGTTGTTGTTGTTGTTGTTGTTGTTGTTTTCTACTTATTTTATATAATTCAAATTGAAGCATATGTTAGTTATGTATGTTTGGATACCACTGTCTCTTATAGTGGTTTTACATAAACAATAACATGTACTGTCTGCATGTCAATATAACTGGAGAATTTATAGCTGGTGGAACTGTGTTACCCAAAGATCACACTAATGGGATGAAAAGAAATTTGGAGATGGTGTTGGCATTACTTTTAATGTATTTCTAGCATTGGCTGCTGGAAGCCTGGAGAAATTGACAGCTCATACCGGCTCAAAACAGCTTAGAGTAAGTCTATTGCTTCCCGTAGTGATTCCCCAGTCCCCGAATATATACTTAAAATGGACATAACTTTTAGTTGGTAGAACTCTCACATCATTTCTTTGCCTGGGATTGCCAATTGAAAGCCTCTGAACCTGTCTCCCCACCAAACTCTCATCCTTCAGACAGAACCTTAAATGAAAAACAACATAGCACACTGGAGGAACAGCAGAAATAGTGTCATCCTTGAGGGCAAAAGGATGGTCCACTATCGTTTCTTCACTTAATTCACCAAACTGGTCTCTATAAAAACAGACATCAACTTAAAGATAACATCAGACTACTCAAGCTCAACCAAGCAGTAGTTCAATTTCTGCTGTTATGATAGAATAGATGTGGTATATTTGATCCAGCATATTAACACTTTCTCAAATATATGGTATATGGCTAAGAGTGAGACAACTTTTCCATCCCTATCAGGCAAGAGCATAAGAAATAGTGTAAATTCATTTAGGACAGAAAACAATATACATTTAAGGTTTTGCGTCAAGAGCATGCTATCTTTCCCTACTCTCTGTCATAATATAATCTGAAGGTAAGTGGACTGTCAAGACATTCTGCACACTGTCACATTGGTTCACTATATTGATGTCCTGTTAATCAAACTGGATGAACAATTAGTGAAAATACAATGAAGGCCTTGGGAAGACACATGTACTCCTGATGGTGGGAGATTCAGCTGCCTGTCACATAAGTGAAACTGATAGGGATACAATCAATGCTCTAGTTATGCTGGGACATCTCATCAAAATTAAAGACAAATTATTACATCTTGCTCTCATACCACTAGAAGGGAAGCACAACACTTGCTAGGCCTCTTAGATTCCAATGGTAGAAATACTACCCTGACACATTCTCCTAGGACTCATTAAAAAAGGTGGCAGCCTTGAATGAGTCTTAGAGGGGGAAAAGACTTGCAACCGGGTTCAGGCTAAAGTCTGAGTAGAGTTGCTTTTTATACCATGAAAATCAGTATGCTCTGTAGCATTAGAATATAAGTGGTATTAGTGATGGTGAGAGATCTTATGAAGTTTATGACAATCCCCAGCAGGAGAATCATAACATAGACTCCTAGGGTTAGAACAATAACATAGAGATGCTAGTTGATGGTTAAGATCATATAAAGCGGGTAGGAAAGGAGGGAGATGAAGTGTGTCACTTCTGTCCTCTAGACCAGCTTCGGAGGTTGCTGCTATAACTCATCCTAATCTTTCACATGTAATTTGTCCCAAGAAAAGAAGCA
>NW_007734818.1:80441-81646 GCF_000696425.1 Galeopterus variegatus
CCAGCAGGAGAATCATAACATAGACTCCTAGGGTTAGAACAATAACATAGAGATGCTAGTTGATGGTTAAGATCATATAAAGCGGGTAGGAAAGGAGGGAGATGAAGTGTGTCACTTCTGTCCTCTAGACCAGCTTCGGAGGTTGCTGCTATAACTCATCCTAATCTTTCACATGTAATTTGTCCCAAGAAAAGAAGCACACCAGAATCCTGAAGTAGTGTCTTTCAGGACTAATAGAAATCAAGTGAATCTGAGGGTACAAGGTATGGTTTCTGGTGGAGGTTGTTTAGACTAGGACTGAAGCCCTCATTTCCCCAACTCCTGGGACTCTTGGTGGCTGACAGCTGTAAGAATTGCCCTCAGCTGGAAAGAGCCACTTCACTCAAGTTTGCTCCCCCTTCCTTGGGACAGCCCATAGCCAATTACTGGTTGATGCAGAGACACAAAGGCTGAGCCCCCTTGCCTCAGTGTGATACAACTCGACTGGGTTGTCCCTGTTCTAGAGCCGTAGTGGGATCAGTGAGCCTCTTTCACCTTTGCATCACAGTTATGGTCTGCCTCTGCCCAATTCTGTGCTTTTTATTCTTCCACAGATGTTGTCTTCCCTTTTTAAAAAAGCTTTATTGAAATATAAATGATGTACAAAAACATTGCACATATATCCACACCTCCACAATAATCTTCCTGCATGCCAATCTCCACCTCAAACTTTGTTTCCTCAAGAATTTAACCAGTGATACATTAACCAGGAGTGAGTGCCAAATGCCTTCATTCTATTTCTGGAAATATACACATGCAAGAGCACAATGATATGTGTTCAAAGTTGTTCTCTGTTTCATTGTTTGTAGTGACAAAAAATCAAAAGAACCTATGGGACATTAAGAAGGCACTAATTATAGCTTCTGAAATAAGTAAAACAAATGATGTATGTTTATTATGATGAATTCAAAATATAATTTTATGATGTTATTATATAATAGACAAAATATAGTACTATATATATATACACACACACATCTACATATATATATGTAATAGAAAAAATATAATAAAGGAATACTTTGAAAAGTTCATGGAAAATAGAATTAATAGATAATACAAATCTTTCCATAAACTTTATGAAGTATCCTCATGTATAAATGTTATGATTTGAATTATATCAGAATGTTTGTGCATATACATATGTACTTATATATACATACATA
>NW_007734818.1:81986-84141 GCF_000696425.1 Galeopterus variegatus
TGAAATTAAGTTCTGTGTATTAACTGTGTAAACTTAAGATGGTTATTTTTCTGAGTCTCAGTTCCCTATAAATAGGCACAATGAAATACCTTTCTCAGATAGAGTTTATATTAGCAAATACCTGTAAAGCACTTAGCTAATTTAATCTCCATACCTGTAACATAAGGGACATATAATATTTTCATTCTGTTATTGTTATTAAGTATGGTTATCTTCAGAATTGGTTTGGGTGGGAGATGGAAGATTTTATTTTTTTCTTAATATAATTCTGTAACAATAACTTTGCCATTTAGAGTATGCAATATTACATTAAAACGACTCTTTCTTTAAAAAAATGGTTTGCTTTCTATCTTAATTTTGAAGCTTCTTTTTATTGTGTAGAATGGGTCAGTGGCCCATGCTTCTTGTTTTTTTTTTTTTCCTTGTGGGTTCACTTTCATCTTTTTATCTATAGATAACCATCTAGGAATGGTATTTGCCCATAAAAAAGTGAGTGCATTCTCCTTGGATTCCCTCACTGTCCATCTGGTGGCTGCTCAATCCTTATAAGGTGATTCATTGGAAGTGTGATTAATATATATTTCATTTTTTTTCTTTTTAGTGCATCTCCAGGATTGTGCAACAGAACCGGAAGTTGTCATTCAGCAATTGACATTCTGCTTAGCTTGGCAGCAGAGCCAAAGTGATGATGTGAATATACCCACCTTCCTTTCTAGTGCTTGTCTTCTCTTTGGCAAGAAAAGTTCTGCTGCACCAGAAACAAGCTCCTTTTCCCTGCCAAATTTCTGCTGCAATAGTCTTTGCACATATCCTGAAGCTTACCACATTAGCAACTTCTGAACGCAGTTGGTCTATAATGGTGCAAAAGATTCTTGCCTCTCACCCTCATGCTTTTAAAATAGGATCTAAGATTAGCACTTCTCCAGATTCTGCTCCATTATGCTAAAATAACTTTAAGAAGGTAGCTCTCTAGTTTTGTTTTGTTTATTTGTTTTTCATTCTAATCCTATCACTATATATCTTGCTTATATTCTCAATATTTCTGGCAAGTAGATGATGTTATTGCCTCTTGCCAGGATTGACGCAGTCTTCCTTCTCTGTTTCATTTTTTGTTGTTGTTGTTCAAATAAAAATATATAGAAAGTCAACTTAGATAATTATGATGAATTGGCCATCTTAGAACTTGCCGACTATGTCATTACTGGTTTTATAAAAATTAATTTATTATTGTTCATATGAATAATTTGAGGTTTTTATTGAAGGAAAGTTCATTATTTCTTTACATGGGCTCAACAGTCAGATATTTGACTTCCTATAAAGTAATGCGAAGGTTCTCTTCTAAAAAGATTTTGTAGAATGACATCTATGATTTTATTTCCTTTTGGGATGTCTTCAGCAGCTAGTAGATGCCAAGTCAAGTTGACTCGTCATAGTAGAAAAGTTGGATGGTAGAAGCAATAGGCCAAATTTTAACAAATGTGGTATTGACGCCTGAAAAGTTGACCATGTCAAGTTGCTGAAGGATCATTTTGCCTTCCATAGCTTGATAGTGGAGGAAACAAAAACAAATGATAGTTTAGTGTTTTGTTTTGATTGCCAGACACACATAAGCTAACAATTAGTATACACTACTTCATATTGCTCTGGATATCAAGATATACTCTAATTTTGAGTAAAATGTTGTGTTTAAGGGTTTTTTTTTTTTTTGTTTGTTTGTTTGTTTGTTTTGCCAGATTTCCTTAAGGAAATATTTAAAATTTAGTAATGCAGAAGAAAAACAACAACAAAAAATACAAACACATACTGCTTTACTTATGTCTATATTAATTCTGGTGGTAGCTCCAGAATATTTAGTGATTTACTAATTTCATTGCTGCTAGAAAGTCAAATTGTGAGGTATGTAAGATTCTGACATAGGGAGCTCTATCAGCTGACTTTCCCTTTACCATTCTTCAGTGGCACAAGACATTTATGCTGTTGTCCAGCTGACCACCCAGGTTAAGGTCCCATCATTTTGAGATTTCCTATTATTTTATTTCTATTGAATATTATCTATGGAGATCTCATTTTCTTAGTAATTTTTTTCACTGCCTGACTATTTAATATGATGTTTTCGTAATGAGCAAAATAAAATGTTTATCCCTTTCCCATATGA
>NW_007734818.1:85872-86977 GCF_000696425.1 Galeopterus variegatus
TTTTTTTCCATTTTTATTGTATCTGTAAAGTTTTTACAATAGAAAACACAAATATATAGGAATATTTGAATGCTTGCTTGTTTTCCCTATTTTTATACATAAATCTGTGAAACATTTTACATGCTCATTTAATGTCATTTATTATATTTTTCTATGTCCTCCTAAATATTAAAGAAATAACTTGAGTTTTCCATGGCAAAGTCGTTTCATTTTTAACTTCAGAATATAGATATTCAATATATAACTAGAAAAGTAGTGTGGTTGTTANTTGATTTAGCATGAACATAATATAAATCAAGTTAAAGAGTTGTGGCATTTGCTGAGGTCTTGTGAGAAATACCCTTTCTCACTATACTGATGCAGCCCCCCAAAATGATGCTTTCGTTCATTTAATGTCATGGGGTATAGATGTGAAGGCTGGATGGCTAGTTCCTTCTTGCCAAAGTGCATTTATTGACACACTCAGCATACAGAATATGTACAGCTAAGGGAATCCCAGAGAAATAGGGTCATTTCCTCCTCCAGCATCTCACCTTGTCCTGGACTTGCAGTTAAATGAGCTGCTATTTTTTCTATCAGTTAAACAATTTGAATCATACTTTCTTATACTTACAGTTGAAGCTATCTCAACTTATATATATATTTATTCTGCAGAATATTAAAAGCAACATTTTAAATCCCTTGAAATTTACTCTGTAATTTTTATTTATAGTAACACATTTCATTTTCATGTCTGATTAAGAAGACTCAAAATTATTTTAACAGTCCAACGAATATAGCGAAAAATTTCAGCAACTGGTTCAAATTCTTTAGTTCTTCAGAGGTCACTAGTTAAAATACAAAAAGAATGTAGTTTTAGGTGGTGAAATGAAAGTGGGACTACAAGTTTAAAATCAACACAATCTATAGATATATAAAAAAAAATCTATAGATTTATAATTGAGTTTATTTATATCCAGTTTCTTCTACTGACATTCCACTGTCTGAAATATGGGCACAAGGCTATAATCCTAAATTTTATTTAATTATTTTGTTCTATATTTCGCATGCTACAAACAATATTGATTAAATTAGCCTAATTGATTCCTTGGATTTTAATCATTTT
>NW_007734818.1:88194-90421 GCF_000696425.1 Galeopterus variegatus
AAAATTCTAAATGATAAGTGAAGAAATTGTTTGTGTGGAGGTTGAAAGGGGTATATGGGAGCTTTCGGTACTTTGTGCACACTTTTATAATCCTAAAACTGCTCTAAAAATAGTGCTATTTAAAAAGGTATTTAAACAAAATGGCAGGACTAGAATTTGAACTCAGATCAACACATTTCATTGAAAAGACAAAACCTCAAGATGAATGCCAACAGAGTAAAAACAGCCATTTCACTAAGAACACATTAAAAGTAGTGAAGAGGAAAGTCCATACAGAAAATGCAAATAATGGATAGAAGTGGAATTCTGAGAATAAGAGAGCACAAAAACAGATTCTGAGGAAAGCAATGTTAACTTGATTTTAATAGTTGAGAAGAGCTAACCAGAGAAAAATTCTCTTTTTCAAGGTACTGTTTCTCTAACAGAAAGTTAATGACACCAAGTTTGTAATTTAAATGAAATGAATAATAATTTCTGTCCCTAAAAGTTGGTGCTAGAGAAAGGATCCACTAACTGGAAATAAAAAGATGAAGACCCGAAAGGATCCACTAACTGAAAATAAAAAGATGAAGACCCAGCAGCATTCTAAAGCAAGCAAGTATGTAGTAATCGGGACAACAAGATTTAGTAGCTATCTAAAAATTTCCACATGTCAACTTCAAATTTATATAAATGGCTAAAAATATACACATTTCTTCATTATAACATTAACTGAATGAATAGCCATTCATTTATTTATTTACAAGTCTTCATTAGTTGTTTTGAAGCATGCAGAATGCTTTCTGTATGTCGCATTGTAATAAAACAGATGACTTTTGAATATATCTAGTGAGGGATGTGGAAATAAAATAGACAAGGAAGTAACCTGTGTCCATCAATGGGTGAATGGGTAAAGAGAATGTATTATATGTACATACAATGGAATACAAATCTGTCTTTGAAAAAAGGAAATTCTGTCACTTGCAAGAACATGGATAAACCTGGAGGACATTATACTAAGTGAGATCAGTCAGGCATAGAAAGAAAACTAAGACATGACCTCATTTATATTGGGAATCTATAGAAGTTAAGGTTATTATAGAGATAACAGAGAGGAGAAAAGTGGTTACCAGAGGCTGGTGGAGGGTGGATGAATCAGGGAAGAGAAGATGTTGGTCAAAAGGTTCAAAGTTTCAACTAGACTTAAGAAATAAGCTTTAGTGATCTATTGCACAGATGGTGACTATACTTGATAATAATGTACAATATATTTCAAAACTCATTAAAAGTAGATTTTAAACGTTCTCATCTTAAAAAATGTTTATGAGGATGAATATTTTAATTAACTTGATTTAACCATTCCACAACATAAACATACATTAAAACATCACATTGTACCCTGTAAATAAACATAATTATTATTTTTCAATAAGAATAAAAATTAAAACTGGATAAAGCAAAACTGAATTTTTAACAAATTATGATAATATAGAAAGAAAAGGATATGACATGTCGGACTGAGTGGTTAGACAGGTTTCTAGAGTCCATTTTAAACTGATTTCCAAGTCTTAGGCTTTGAAAGGAGTGTGAGATAGGAAAAGATATAGTATTAGAGGCAGAAAGAATTGCAAATAAATAAATAAAAATTTTAAAAAGAGAAGAAGGAGGAGGAAAGAAGGAAAGAAAAAATAAAAAAGACACCTTGGTATGTTTGAGAGACCAAAAGGACATCAGTACAAAGCCTGGTGTTATAATAATAGTGTGGGAGTTCACTACCACAGAACACACGCCAGCCCTACAAGAAATCCTCAAGGGAATACTGCATCTGGAAACCAAGAATTATCATCACCAGTGAGAATACACAAGATAGAAAAACAAAAACACTGGTAAACAGATCTGCAACAGAGAAAGAGAAAGAAACTATGTCTTACCACTTCAAAACACCAACAAACATGAAAGGCAAACAATAAAAGAAAAAGGAAAAAAAGGATTTTAAACAACTACACAAAAATCAATAAAATGGCAGAAGTAAGACAATATCTGTCAATAACAACCCTAACTCTAAATGGAATGAATAATCCACTCAAAACACATCAACTGGATGAACAGATTACAAAATTGTAACCGACTATATGCTGCCTACAAAAAACTCACCTCACCTGTAAACACTCACACAGATTAATAGTCTAGGGATGAAAAAAGATATACCACACAAATGGAAACCAAAACTGAGCAAGAGTACTTATTC
>NW_007734819.1:0-2949 GCF_000696425.1 Galeopterus variegatus
ACTGCAAAATGTTGCAGACTTTATGGAAAATGGAATGGAGGTTCCTCAAAGAATTATAGATAGATCGACCACATGACCCAGTTATTCCATTGCTGGGAATATACCCAAAGGAAAGGAAATTATCATACTGAAAGGATACCTGTATTCCCATGTTTATTGCAGCAGTATTTACAATAGCCGAGAGTTGGAACCAGCCCAAATGCCCATCACTGGATGAGTGGATAAGGAAACTGTGGTCTATCTGCATATTGGAATACTACTCTGCTATAAAATAAAAAATGAAATACTACCATTTGCAACAACATGGATGGACTCAGAGAAAATTATATTAAGTGAAACAAGTCAGGCACAGAGAGAGAAATACCACATGTTCTCACTTATCGTGAGAGCTAAAATTAAATAAATAAATAAATAAATATACAAACAAATGGGGGGGGGAAGACAACAATCAGAACAATTCCTTGAACTTGTTAAGACAAATGAACAGATATGATGTAGATGGAGGGGGAGTGGTGTGAGGGAGGGAGAAAAGGGGAACAGGTAAAGGGACATGAAAATCAACGTATGTTGAGAAGGTAAAATTAAACAAAAGAAATAAAAAAAAGTTATGGGGGATATGAGTGTGGAGTTGGGAATAAAAGAGCAGAGCTCTGGAACCTTCTCTGTCCACTACCTGCCCAATCCAGGGAAGTGACCTTTTTATCTGTTCACATATTAGACTTCAACCAGGATTTCACCTGAATAAAAGGCCTATTTGAAAAAGGAAAAAAAAAATATTTTAGATCATGCAGATGAAGTCAATACAGATGTAAAAGTTGAGATTTCCTTCCATTGTGTTGATCACAAATTAATTGCCTTTTTGTAAATTATTTCCACAGAAGTCAGCAACTCCATAAAAATAAGTTGAGTAATCTGATAAAAATTTTAACAAAAATATTTCTATTGCAAATTCTATTATTTTTATTGTGGGAACAAATAAAAATCCCTAAATGAATACCTCATATATAGCAAAACAAAACAAAACAAAACAACAAAAAAAAGAGGACATGTCGAAAACTTGTCAAAATAAAACAGAAGTTTTTTGGGGGCCGGCCCGGTGGCGCACTGCTACAGTGCACAGCTTGGGAGCGCAGCGGTGCTCCCGCCGAGGGTTCGGATCCCACATACAGACCGGCCACTCACTGGCTGAGCGAGGTGCAGGCGCAACACTGAGGGTTGCGATCTCGTTGCCGGTCACGAAAAAAGACAAAAAAAAAAAAAAGGGGGGGGAAAAAAAACCAGAAGTTTTTGCATGATAGGTACAAGGACCAAATTCATTTCGGACTTCTAACCTGCAATACTTGATACTTGAAAACAAATGTTTAAAGAAAAAATATGGATTTATGTCCAATATGTATATAATTCAAATAAGAAGGTAAAACTATTGTTTTTTAATATCTAAGGACTGAGGAAGTTTACACATCTTTTTAATATTATTTTTGTGGTGACACAAAATCTTTTGAACATCTGTTCAATGTTTGAAGAAAGTCCCATTATATGAGCTCTTCTTTTCCAATGGTGAAGCCAACGTTTTTCTTTTAGGATTCCTTTCTTCTGGAGACTGGAAACATGTTACCTAGGAGCTGCCAATCAGATGGATCCAATGGTATATTAATTCATGAATGAGCAATGTGAAAACGAAGGCATAGAAAAGCCTCAATGTTTTGATGAGGTAACACGAGGCTTTTTGAAGTCTGCAGTTGCAAAGCATCTGGCATCATCGATGGGAGTTGCCTTGTCTGTATAGTGTGAATAAATATATTTGTATAAAAATGTAAAAGGGCTAAATTCCTGAAACATAATAAAAATCAAGGGTATTCATATGTAGTTAGCAAAAGTACATAGTTCATATTCTCCTGGGAAAAGTGACAAGTTTGTCAATACATACAGAAGAAAAAACAAAGAAATGCTTATTTATATTGAGATCATAAAATTACAGTTTAATATAAAACATATTAAATGGGACATTGTTTATCCTATATTGATAAAACGTAAACCCACAAAGACATAACAAGTACGACCTCAATATTTTCATTTTATCAGGAACATGTGTTCATAATCTTATTGAATCATTTAATTCCTGGTAACTTTGAGCTCCTCCTACCCCACCATTGACCCTGCTTTCATACCAGATTCCTATTTGGGGTTCCTTTTAGCTTCATTTGGAAACTTGGCTCACTGAGGACTGGTACTGATTTGGTATTCCACCCAAATTTATAATCATTGATTGTTTACTTATACGTCTAGTCAGTTTCTTTCAAACCCACATCTCACTTTATCCCCACGTGTACTCGTTTACATGTTTATCTCCAGTTCATTCATGGTTGTTATAAATTCTAGATATTAAGAATAATATTAATATGAATAATTATAATAAAATTATAATAATGTCGATAAAATTTATGAAGGTGGTAATATGACCATTTAAAGGGATGGAATCAAACAGTAAGAATGAAGGCCTATCTTTGAAAGGAAATAAAATATCTTTGGTGCTGAGATAATATATTCCGGAAAAGTTTGTTATTTTTTTATAGCTTCTGACCCACCTTTTTCTCCTCCACTATTTTCTTCTTTTTATACCTTTTGTTATATTTAATTAATTTTATTATTTATAGGCAAGCCTCCAAATCCTCAGGTTCACATCCATGAATTCAACCAACTGCTAATCAAAAATACATGTACTTGGGGGGAAAAAACAATGAAAAATAACAATAGAACAATAAAAATTAATAAAAGTAAAAAATCAAGTATAAAAACTGTTTCTATATCGTTTAGATTGCATTAAGTATCATAAGTAATCTAGAGATAATTTAAAGTACCCACGACAATATGCATAGTCCCATGTACTTTACTACAAATACTACACCATTTCATATCAGGGACTGCAGCATCTATGGATTCAGTTATCTG
>NW_007734819.1:3191-6135 GCF_000696425.1 Galeopterus variegatus
AATAATGTCGATAAAATTTATGAAGGTGGTAATATGACCATTTAAAGGGATGGAATCAAACTGTAAGAATGAAGGCCTATCTTTGAAAGTAAATAAAATATCTTTGGTGCTGAGATAATATATTCCGGAAAAGTTTGTTATTTTTTTATAGCTTCTGACCCACCTTTTTCTCCTCCACTATTTTCTTTTTATACCTTTTGTTATATTTAATTAATTTTATTATTTATAGGCAAGCCTCCAAATCCTCAGGTTCACATCCATGAATTCAACCAACTGTTAATCAAAAATACATGTACTTGGGGGGAAAAAACAATGAAAAATAACAATACAACAATAAAAATTAATAAAAGTAAAAAATCAAGTATAAAAACTGTTTCTATATCGTTTAGATTGCAGTAAGTATCATAAGTAATCTAGAGATAATTTAAAGTACCCACGACAATATGCATAGTCCCATGTACTTTACTACAAATACTACACCATTTCATATCAGGGACTGCAGCATCTATGGATTCAGTTATCTGTGGGGGTCCTGCGACCAATCTCCTGTGGATACTGAAGGACAACTGTATGGACTTATTTTCTCCCTATATTTACTACCAAATTTGGGGCTTAACAGGTTGAGTAATTTTAAAATAAATTTTTCTCTCATTCTAGATTGTGAACAGCTTGTGGAGTAGCTCCTGCCTCTCTTGTGCCCTAAGGCCTGAGAAAGGGATTTAACTCACAAGGGATGCCCAATAAATTATTCAAATTATTATTTGTGACATCAATTATGATTGTGACTGTTTGCCTTCTGGTGCATCAAAGCAAGAACTGTATTCATTTGTTGATTATAGATGCTTGAAAAACTATCTTTCTTGGGCATGGATATTTCTTAGGTTTCCTCAGTCTCACACAAATAGTGCCAACTTTTTCTAAAGTATATTATTTTGGGGTATCTTTAAAGGTTTTTCATTACATATTGATACTTCAGTTGCATCCTCAGAGTTTGACTACATTACCATGTCCTGAGAGATCAGTTCTCTAGCATTCTATAGAAAGATTACTGAAGCCTGTATCTGCACTTCTCTAAGATTAACTGGTTATCTACAACATTTTTGATGTCTATTATGGTGTGTGCTTTTCTCTCATTAACACACCCCCGATCTTATTTAATTGCATAGCCATAGGCCTCATGAAAAAGAAATAGTCTTTGAAAAGCACATCTGCTTTTAAATAAGAAAAATGTCTTATTCTTGGCTTGTTTTCTTCCCCTAGCATTTTCCATTCTCTAGGGTGGAATATCACCATTTTTAGAAGAGAATCCTAAAGAGAGAGCTTGCATATGCATATGGTATTCAGTGTAACATTAGCAGGTGCAACACTGCTTAAAAGACACAGTTAGGCATTTTTAAAATGAATGTGAAAATGCTAAGGGAACTCCAAACCATTTGGTTTAAGCTAAAGTACAGTTTCCACTTTGGTTGTTCTTCCACATACAAAACACTTTGTACCTGCACCTTCATTCTTCCTTTAATGGTACAAAGTAGGCCGTTAATATCATAGCCTATATATAGACACAACATAAATTGATAATAGTTTAAAAGAACATAAGTCTTAAGAAATTTAAAAGACTTTCTGCAAGCCTGTTTACAGCCTACATGCTGTGGCTGGAATTCAAATCTCTTATGTTTTCTTCATAAAAATGTTGGCAAAATCACTCTGACAAAAGCAGAAAAGACTTGTTTTCTTTCTGCCTAGCTAAAGTTTTAGAATATCAGTTCAAAGCCCAGTCTTGGTTTTCTTACAGTGCTAGTCCTGATTAATTTATTTTTCGATCATGATTTATTTAGTCTGTCACTACATACTTAGTGCTTATTATCTTAGGTTATCACTCTAGGAATCGTTGAAAATTCCATGATTGATCAGGTATCTCTCCAAGCTCACTTTTAGAATATGGAATGGCTTAAAAATTCACAAATAAAATCAAGTATACTGGTATATGGTTACTAATACGAAGTAGAAAGCAATGAGCATTAAGGAAGCAATATAAAGTACTATGTGAGTTGACTTAACGAACATCGGCATGTATTTTAAAATTTTAGGATAACTATTATAATACCGTGATTGTCATGTGTTTTAACATTTAATGATAATGTCTGTTTTTGTTGACTAATGATAACATGTAGGTTAAGGTGAATATCAACTAAAATCAAGGGTATTCATATGTAGTTAGCAAGTGCTGAAAATCAGTGTCATGGATTGGGCAAGTAATTTGTGTATCTCCACTGCTTATTTATTTAGTAGTTGTTATGTTGATTAGGCAGTGTGCCACATGCTTCATTAATATTATTTCATTTAATCATCTAAAATAACCCCAGAGGTAAGTATTAATATCCCACATTTACTGATCAGAAACATGAGTTACAGGGGGGAGAGAGCACCACTCCCAAGTTAGTACGGAGCTAGAGTTCTTATGTGGGATGAGTAAGATTTACCACTCTCCTCTGTGTAATGGGTGGCAAGGACATAAACTTTCTGTAAGTCAGATCTCTTATCTTTTAATGTGGTATTATATTTGTATTTATGTCATATAATCGGGGTGGGAATCAATTAATTGAATATGTTGAGGGTGCTTAAAAGAGAGCAAAGTATAAAAGGGTTTGCTTCAATTTCATTTATTTATTTATGTATTTATTGTTGGAACATATTTGATTGTACATATCTGTGGGGTACAGCATTGAATATCAATACTTGTGTGCAATATATGAGGATCAAATTAGGATAATTAGTATGTTCTTCATTATACAATGTAATCGATTTTTGTGGCCCTTTACCAGTTCCTCCTTATCCACCCTCCACCTCCCTTTTTCCACCTCTGGTAACCTTAGTTTTGTTTCCTTCTCTTAAAAGTTCAATGTATTATTATGACTGTTGTATCTTTCTTTCTTTTGAATTTATT
>NW_007734819.1:7067-7867 GCF_000696425.1 Galeopterus variegatus
TTAACATAATTTTCTCTAAGTTCATCCATGTTGCTGCTAATGGCAGTATTTCATTCTTTTTTATGGCAGAGAAGTATTCCATGATATGAATATACCACATTTTTCTTATCCAGTCATCCGATGATGGACTTTAGATTGATTCCAGCTCTTGGCTATTACAAATAGAGCTGCAATAAATATGTAAATACAGTTTTGCCTTTGACATGATATCTATACTTTTGGGTATATACCCAGCAGTGGGATTGCTGGGTTTTATGGCAGCTCTATAGTTGTTTAAGGAACTTCCCATTTTCCATAATGGCTGTACCATTTTATAGTCCCACTAAGAGTGTAGGAGGTTTCTCCTTTCCTTGCATCCTCAGCAGCATTTGTTACTCTAAATCAGTATTCCAACAATGAAGCAGCAGAAAAAGAAATCAAGAAAGCTGAGAATGACAAATCAATGTTGAAAGATATTTAAGAGGAGACAGAAAGACGGAAAGATATTCCACGCTCTTTGACTGAAAGAATTAACAATGTGAAAACGTCTGTACTACCCAAAGTGATATACAGATTCCATGTAATCCCCATCAACATACCAATGACATTTTTTACAGAAATAGAAAAATAATCCTAACATTTATATGGAACAACAAAAGACCCTGAATAGCCAAACAATCTTGAACAAAAATAAATAAATAAATAAATAAATAAAAAACATACAAAAAAATACCCAACTTCGAATTATGCTACAAATCTTTGGTAACCAAAACAGCATGGTACTGGCATAAAAACAGACACTCAGACCAATGGAACAGAAT
>NW_007734819.1:8651-10882 GCF_000696425.1 Galeopterus variegatus
AACCCACAGACTTACAGTCAGCTGATCTTTGACAAAGGCACCAAGAACATACGTTGGGGAAAAGACTACCTTTTCATAAATGGTGCTTGGAAAAATTGGACATACGTATGTAGAAGAATGATATTAGACCCATACTTCACACCATATATCAAAATCAACTCACAATGGATTACAGAATTAAATATACATCCTGAAACAATAAAACTTCTAAAAGGAAACATAGGGGAAACACATCAAGAAGTAGGACTGGGCAAAGACTATAAATTTGACCCTAAAAGCACAGGGAACAAAAGGATACATAAACAAATGGGATTATATCAAACTTCTGCACAGCAGAAGAAACAATCAACAGAGTGAAAAGACAACTTACAGAGTGGGAGAAAATCTTTGTGAACTATATATCCTATGAGGGATCAATACCAGAATATGCAAGGAACTCAAACAACTTAACAGTAAAAAAGCAACCTGATTAAAAAATGGGCAAAGGAGCTGGGTAGGCATTTCTCAAAGGAAGATATATGAATGGCCATAAGACACATGAAAAAATGCTCAACATCACTCAGCATCCGAGGAAATGCAATCAAACTATGTTGAGATATCATCTCACTCCAGTTAGACTGGCTATTATCAAAAAAGGTTTGCTTTTAATACAAGTACACAGATAGTTAATTGCAGAACCAGAATATTCACCCAGGTACACCTGGCTATTTCAATTATTTCACGGGAAACAGAATGCAAAGTCTGATTATAAAACAAATATTCATGTTTCCCCAGATAAATCAAGAACTCAAATTTTACCTCCCTAGACACCCATTATGTTTACATTCCTAAAACATGCACAGACGTTTTGGCTGTTTGGAAAATTTCTATCAACAAAATCATACTGTCCAATACTTTCTGAATTATTTCTTTGTTTTTTCAGTAGTGAACTTCTGAGATTCGTTCATGCTATTGAGTGTAGTTACATTTTTTTCATTGTCATTAAAATATTCTATTGTGTGACCACACCTAATATATATTCATCCATCTATTCTGTTGATAATGGGAATTTGGGGATTTTCTAGAAATTTGTTGGTTGGTTAGGTGGTTTGCTTTCAGTGATAAATGTTGCTACAGGCATTTTTATGTGCTTACTCTGGTACACTTAGGCTAGACTTGTTCTGGTGATGTACCCAATGTGAAATTGCTGAGTCTTCTGTATGTGAAATTTCAACTTTACCAGATAATGGTAAACAGTTTTCTTATGTGGTTACACCAATTATTCTCTGATTTGCATTGCATATCAGATGACCTTACTCCACGTTCTCCCCAATTTAACTTGGCATAGTCAGACTATTTTCCCCCAGTGTATTACGTGTATGATGAATGATATTTAAGTTATTTTTATTTTTATTCTGCTAATTACTAATAAAGTTTGGCAAAAAAAAAAACCTTCACGTATTTATTGGACATTTGGATGGCTAGATTTATGAAGTGCTAGTTCAATTAATTTACCTATTTTCTCTTGGGTTAATTTCTATTGATTTATAATAATATATACACATGTGCATGTGTGTTTATATGTATGTATGTGTATCTCTATACACGTATAAATAGATATTTGGGGAGATAAATTGATTCTGAACACAAGTCCCTTACAATCATATGACTATGTTGTCTTGACGTATGTTTATGCTAGAGGTACAATTTCATTTTTTCTTATGAATATCCAGTATAATTCACAGGACAGACCCTCATTTCCTCATGGACATATAATATTTTCAGTGTTCATTCAATGGAGTTCTTCAGTGTAATTATTGCTTTTTGTAAATATGCAAGCCCATCATAGGAATGAGTATGGGTGGACTTCTAATTCATTCTAGCATGAGTGTTTTACGGACTCCCAACTTCATTTGGGAAGGGGTTCCTCTTACTTTCCCTTGACTTTGCATCCTTTTGTACCTGTGGACCTCACCAAATTCAAGATCGTAGTTTTCTGCTTATACTTCGAAGTTTTTGTCTTCAACTAGACATTGGTTTCATAATTCCTTATTATTATGTAGGCTTTTAAATATTTTTCAAAATATTACAATATTTATCTATCACTTTCAGTTATTTTTATGAGGAGAATTTAGTGCTCCATATTACCAGAAACAGAAGGGACATCTAAGGTAGTATTCTTAATTGTTGTACAATACATTCTTAGAACATCTATTGTTTACCAAATACATATTTTTTCATCAACTATTTTT
>NW_007734819.1:11895-29389 GCF_000696425.1 Galeopterus variegatus
TTAAATATTAGTAGACAATCCCGAGGGTTCCAAATTGCTCTCATTCATAGTATAATTAATTGGTTAATTTAGTTTGCTGAATTTTATTGATTTTTAGGCAAATAAAATAATTTGATAAACGTTTATTATGCTTTCTCTTAAAAACTGATATTTTCCTAAATCCATGTTTTTTTCAGCATGCCCAATTTTTTTTCTTTTTTGTCCTGTCTCTTCCCTGGAAGCCTGTCAGGATATTTAATATTAAGCTATGATTAAATCTTCTAATTGTTCATGTATTATTATTTTTTCTACACCTATTTCTGCTTTTTAATAGTTCTTTCTCCCTGTCTTGTTTGTATTTTTTTTTTTCTTTCCTTGACAACGGCATTTTAAAACTGTTATTTGTTGTTGCTATTTGGCCAGGCTAGCGTTTTCTATCTGTCCTTGTTTCTTTTTCACTACAATTGATTTTTAACCACCCAAAGATAAACTGTGACTTCCAACTGCTCTGCAGCTCTAGTTGTTGCAATTCCTTCTTCGAAATGGCTGAGTGAGCAGGAGATGACTCAAATCATGAGCAGGAAGCAAATGATTTCTTCCCTCATGAATCTTTGACTCAGCATTTGGCAAGTTCTAGAGATGTTGAGGTATTTCAATTATGTCATTCTTCCACTTTCCCTAGATTGTTCCAGCATTTATGATCAATCAGGACTTCATAGAAATACTCATCTTTTTCACAGCTCATCAATAAGAAACAAGCTGAAAAATCTGATAGTATGTTTCAGGCGATAGTTGAGATACCAAAGTAGAAGAAAAATGCCACTCAAGGTAATTTTAATTTATCTTCTAACTTAAAGATTATCTGAGCACATACAATTTATAACAAACATTTAAAAATATTTAATAGAGAGTGGACTACTGTTTTTCATTACCTTAAGTGATATAGTGCAGGGAAAACAATTTGATCAGATGTCAGGAAGCCTCAGGCCTATTTCAGCATTTACAACCAGAAGTGTAAAGGAAGTTTCAGTTTTACTATAACGTGATTGTATAAATTTAGGCAACTGGTATATAATATCTAGGCTTTAGTTTAATCATATGTGGAATGAATGGATTAAACTTGATGCCGTATAGTATCCCTTAGAGTGTCCTCTGATTGACTGGTTTATAGTAAAATTTACTATCTTTTTCTTTTTACATACAGCCCTATGAACTTTATTATATGTTTAGATTCATGTACCCCTACCATAGTCAAGATATAGAATAGTTTTATCACCCCAAAAACCCATGCTACCCTTTAAAGTCACATCCTCTGGTCACCCAGTCCCTGGCAATGAAAGACTTGCTCTCCATCCCTATACTTCTGTCTGTTTGGTAAAATGTCACATAAATTGAGTCATAAAGCATGTAACCTTTTAAGACTGGTTTTATTCACTCAGCATAACGCTCTTGAGATTCATCTAAGTTGTTATGTGAACCAAAAGTTTGTTAGTTTTTTCACTTAGTAGTCTTCCATTTTTTAGATGTACCACAAATTTTTTTTTAATTTATACATCTGCAAAGGGGCATTTGAGTTGTTTCAGTTTGGGGAAAATTTGAGTGGAAATTGCATAAACACTCATTTGCAGGTTTTGTTTCCATTTCTCTAGGGTAGATCCCTAGGAGTAACATTGCTGGGTCCAGTGGTTTGTGTATATTTAACTATATAAGAAACTGCCAAATCAATTCTAGAGTGGCTGTGTCACTTCTTATTCACACCAAAATCATATCCAGTTGCTTTACATCCTCACCAGCACTTAGAATCATCATCGTTTCTAAGGTTACGTGCTCTGATAAGCATGCAGTGATATTTCGTCAATGGTTTAATTTCCTAATGGCCAATGATGTTGAAAATCTTTACAGGTGCTCATTTATACATCCCCTTTAGTCTGTTCATGTCTTTGCCCATTTTCCAATTTGATTGTTTTCTTTTCTACTCTCAGAGATTTTTAGAATTCTTTATATACTCTGGATATAAGTGCTTTGTCTGGTATGTGACTTCAAAATATTTTATTTGAGATTATAGCTTGCTCTTTAAAAATTTGTTTAAAAATGTCTCATCCAGAGCTATTTTTAAAATTTTGATGATGTTGATCTATAAATTTCCTTTTACAGATCCTCTTTTTAGTGACACATTTATTTTTTTATTATTTTTTTTTTTTTTGTCTCTTTTCCGTGTCCGGCAACGGATCGCAACCCTCAGTGTTGCCCCCGTACCGGACCGGGGACCGGCAACGGGATCGCAAGCCTCGGCGTTGCTCCCGCGCCTCGCTCAGCCAGTGAGCGGGAGCCGGTCTGTATGTGGGATCCGAACCCTCGGACGGGAGCGCCGCCGCGCTTCCTAGTGCGCCACCGGGCCGGCCCTTAGTGACACATTTAAATAGTGTTTGCCCTACCTCAAGTCATAAAAATTTTCTCCTAATGTTTTCTTCTAAAAGTTTCATAGTTTTATGTTTTACATACAGATAAAATTGGTATCAATAATGGTATTAGATATTGTAATTTCTTTGCCTCCTTAGAGTGTTAATATTCTGCAAATTATAGATTTGTTTTATTTACTAAATTATATTTCTACCTTGAGTATTTCTCCATTTTATTTATATTAAGAAAATGCCTTTATCTGTTGGGTTGAGTTTAGATGTTGAAAAATATTAGAGCCTCACTACACAATCTCACAAAGTAACAAATTCTTACTAAAATCGAGTTCAAAATATGTTTCAAATGGGGTTCTATAGGTTTGCTTTACATGAGAATAATTTTTTTAAATGCTACTAGCATTCAATGTTGGATGTCAGTCCAATTTTCTACCCTGGGTAAAGTATAGATAGATTTGACTTAAATTTTAGAAGTAAATAGTCATTTTTTCATTTCTCATTAGATTAAACTCCTTTGAAATATTGACCATATTTTATTATTAATTCATTTATTTTCACAAATGTGTGTGTTATGGGCCATTCACTGTGATGACTAAGAGTGTCTCTTTATGAAAATCATTTTAGTCTTTTTTTTTTTCCCAATATGACCTTGACTAAGTCACCTTAGTCTCCTAAATGTAGGCCGGTGGGCCTGAAAGGTCTTGCCTTACTCCTCTGATAAACTCTAACATCTATGGAAATGGTTCCTAAATTCTGCTTTCACATTTGTGGCTGTCAAACTGTCATCTCTGAATGTTTCAGGAGTTACTCAATTCAACTTTTCCTATATTAAACCTCTAATTCCTCCAAAATAGCATATTCCCCATCTCATCTTTCTCTGTTGCACCACCATTCTCAAAGTCTCAAAACCTCAGGCCAAGCTCTGCTACACATTTGTCCATAACTATATTTGACAAACTGCCAAGTATAGTTGATTCAGCATATGCAATGTCTCCGTTATCTATCTGCCCCATTTATTTCTACCACCGCTGGCACACTTTGGTTCAAGGCTCAATTAAAACAAAAAATGAATTTATGAGGAAGCAAACTGTACAAATATCAGATTTATTTCAATGTTTGGAATAAAGATTTGGAGATATTTAGAGTATTAATTTTACTATACACTAAAATTTATTTAGAGAAATACCGAAATTTAAAGTCTGTGGGAGAAATGGGGTATACGGAAATTTACCTGGAAGAGATGCCTGAACCATTAATCAATAAGGGCAGTCAAAAAAAATATTTATGTTACATATGACTTTGACTGAAGTTGAATGCTGAACCAGGAAGGGGTTTACAGGATTCTCAGACCTACTGAGGGTATCATGGACACTTCAGATATTTGCTATATGAAGTTGTTGGCAGATCTATTTTTGTTAATCCAATTAAGTCTAGAAGAGCTACATAAAATTTTTTCTGTCTGGGCTATTCTACTGCCGTCTGAAGTAAAACAAATGTGATCGCTTGATTATTAGCCAATAAATTTGATTGGAAACAGTCTATTACAAAGGTAAAGCTAAGTGAGCAATCGGAACATATACGTTTATTTAAGCCTAAAAGTTTGCATGAAAACCATTTATTCAACAAGCATTATCGAGTGTAACCTGAATGTTAGATACTATGCTAATTGTTGGTGATATATAAAGCAGACTTTGAATGTCAGGAATTTAAAATATATGCTGGAGTAAGTCAAATAATCAGACAATTTTTATAGAATGTAACACTGTTCTATATGCATTAAATATTAAAGGGAAGTTCCTAACCCAGTGTACTAAAGAAAGAAAAGCCTCTGAAAAAGAAGACTGCACATCTTGGTTTGGAAAAATGATGATAACAGAGACAGAAAATGGAAATGGCACCTTAGGTGGAGTGAGAAAAGTAAAGTTGGAGAGACTTCAGAGAGTACTGTATTGTTTCCTTACAATGTAAACTATTTGAACGCTGAACAGATACACTGTACTGTCTCTTTTTTGCCTATCTACTGATCAATTCCTGGGCTAAACTAAGAAATCATTGGATATGAGAAATTCACTACCCTTCTCTGGTCAACAGTTTAGTCTGTGCACTAGGTCTATAAACAAGAGTTAATCATCAAATAGGAGGCAGAGTTACTTTGGGCAAAACAAATAGCAACTGCAAATATCCGGAAATTGGAAAGACAATGTCTTGCATCTTCAGTGAATATCAAAGAAATTCTGAAGTGTAAAGTATAAGGAAGAGAAGAACAGAGGGGTAAATGGAGAAATATGTACCATATTGACGTGTTTGGACACGATGCTATCAAGCTTTTGTACCACCTTGAGGAGTTATATGACTAGACTCATATGTTAGAAGGTGGAAAAAAGATCACACGTATAATGCCAGAAGTGTGAGGTAGAGTATGGCACTTCTAAAGAACTACACAAATTGTTCATGATAGCTAGAGTGTCTGTAGTATGGGCGGTGGATGAGGCTGTAGCACAGGACTAAGGCCACATGGTGAAGGGTCTCCACATATTATGCAAATAAATTTGCAACTTTTGAACATTTTCAAGCAAGGCATAAAGCTTTCTGAACATTTCAAGCCAGAAATGTAAACTATTAATGTATATTTACTTCTTTGTAGATAACGAATCATTCAATTACAATGGCTGCTAGAATCTGGCAGAATGAATCTGATTAGTGTTATTTTTTATGAGTTTACTCATCAAAGAAATTCCATGTAAGTGTATTTACTCTGTTTCCTCTTACAAGATTATGTTAATCATAACATGCTTTTGAATACACGTTTCTAATTTATATCTTTTTAAAAAACACATTTTGACTTAATATTCACAAGGAAGTTGGTGGGATAAATACTTTCATCTTTTTTTACAAATGTAAAAACTGTGACATATTAAATAATATACACACAAAGTAAGTTATCGTAAAGGTAATAAATAGTACTATTAAGTACAAATTGTGCCCCCTGGGCAGTTTTCATGACAGCCTACTGTACTTTGAGACTAACTCTGAAATTTTTGTTTCAATAATTTAAAATATTAAAGAAAGAATCTGGGCTTATTTCTACCAAAGCAAAAGATTAGTTAATCTGGCGGAATTGTTAGTTATTCGGAGGGTTTTATATGACTCCAAATGTTTTTGAACTTTGATCCTTGGCTATTGTTACAGATTAAATTGTGTTCCCCCAAGTTTAATGTGTTTGACGCCTGTTCCCACTGTGAGAGTGTTAAGTGGGTGGGAAATCCTATAGGGCCTTGAAGAGGTGATTAGATTCTGAGGACCATGCCTAGTGAATCGATTAATAATAGTGGTCACAGGCATGGTTCTGAGGGCTTTGAAAGGAGAGCACATGAGAGTCTCTCTCTCTCTCTGCCCCACCATATTCTGCCACATGAGACCTCTGCATTGATATAAAACCACCACCAAAGAAGACCAACACCAGATGTGTTTCCTGGACTTTG
Source organism: Galeopterus variegatus (assembly GCF_000696425.1). Taxonomy (NCBI): domain Eukaryota; kingdom Metazoa; phylum Chordata; class Mammalia; order Dermoptera; family Cynocephalidae; genus Galeopterus; species Galeopterus variegatus. The sequence continues at coordinate 17,771 of NW_007734819.1, forward strand.
GACTTCCCAGCCTCTAAAAATGTAAGCAATAAATTTTGTTTTCTTATAAATCACCCAAATCCAGGTACTGTGTTATAAACAACAAAAATGGACTAATACAGCTATATTTCTATTCAAAGAGATTCAAAAACAGTTTTCCACATTAACTGCAGAAGAATCTACTATGGTGCTCAACAACCCTTACATATGAAATACTTTATTTTTTGTGTGTGTCAGTATTTATAAATATAAATGTGGTACTCTCTGAAACTAAAATCTTTTCCTTGAATATTAAAGTGTCTTTCTTAATACATATGCATAGACAAAGTGTTTATACTTTTTGATGTTTTTTACTGATAGTTGTGTGTATGTACGCACACATACACATATGTAATTTTCAAATTTCAAGCATTGTTGTTTTTCCTATTTATTTTAATTGAACTTTTATTTTTTTTATTTTTAATTCCATCACTTGATAGCTTTATTATTGTCTTTGAGAATGATTTTATTGGTTTTGGTGGTAGACATTTTCTCTCAGATTAATTTATTTCAACAAGTATATTTAAAAGTGTAATTTGTTTCTAATGTTGTGTATTTTTGCTACTGTTCATTGCTACTTTAGGAATTTCATTTGCTAGTTGTTATAGAGTCGTATTTACCTGTTTTTCTGAAAGGTGAACATGACATTGACATCAGGAAACTATGCTGCCCAAACTGTGTGTTTATAGTGTATATTCTTGAACTTCCATTATTTAAGGCTTTTTAGCCAGAATGTGACTGTAGCATCCAATTTAGAGAACCACTTTACACCTGCCATTTTCCCCATTTTTTTCTGTTTAAGTTGCAGATGAGAACATTCTCTTTGGATATTTTCATTCGGCAACTTTGGATGCATGCAGATCTCAAATTACCATCTGTTTTATCAACAATTACCACTGAGAGAATCCAGGCAGCAATCCTTTGCACCTGACACATAATGCCATTTCTTCATTACTCAGTTAAACTTATACTTCAGTCTGGTCAAGTTTTCAATAATATTGATGTTTTTCTAATTGTGTATATCAGTAACCTCATATATCCTATTGACTCTGAGGAATAGTAAGTTAGAAGTAATCCAATATCTGATGTTTTTTTCTGATAGTTGTGTGTATGTATGCACACATACACATATGTAATTTTCAAATTTCAAGCATTGTTGTTTTTCCTATTTATTTTAATTGAACTTTTATTTTTTTATTTTTAATTCCATCACTTGATAGCTTTATTATGGTCTTTGAGAATGATTTTATTGGTTTTGGTGGTAGACATTTTCTCTCAGATTAATTGATTTCAACAAGTATATTTAAAAGTGTAATTTGTTTCTAATGTTGTGTATTTTTGCTACTGTTCATTGCTACTTTAGGAATTTCATTTGCTAGTTGTTATAGAGTCATATTTACCTGTTTTTCTGAAAGGTGAACATGACATTGACATCAGGAAACTATGCTGCCCAAACTGTGTGTTTATAGTGTATATTCTTGAACTTCCATTATTTAAGGCTTTTTAGCCAGAATGTGACTGTAGCATCCAATTTAGAGAACCACTTTACACCTGCCATTTTCCCCATTTTTTTCTGTTTAAGTTGCAGATGAGAACATTCTCTTTGGATATTTTCATTCGGCAACTTTGGATGCATGCAGATCTCAAATTACCATCTGTTTTATCAACAATTACCACTGAGAGAATCCAGGCAGCAATCCTTTGCACCTGACACATAATGCCATTTCTTCATTACTCAGTTAAACTTATACTACATCTTTTGATAAATAGTATTTTTATCATATTGATATAAAGCATATTTATATATCATAATGAAAAAAGATTGAAATCATGAAATAAGACAGAAAGAAAGTTTGAATTTTGGAGAAATAATATTTGAGCTTAATACAGAAAGATCAACTCACAAATTACATTAACATATTTTATGAGATATTTAAAGAACAAGTAAATTGAAGCAAAGTGGACTAACCTTTGATGACTTGGACCTCAGTGCCTTGGAAGACATGATTATAGTCATTTGAACCAAAATATTTCATTACATTAGCAATATTTCTTGTGCAGTTTNGGCAGAGTTACTTTGGGAAAAACAAATAGCATCTGTAAATATCCAGAAATTGGAAAGACAATGTCTTGCATCTTCAGTGAATATCAAAGAAATTCTGAAGTGTAAAGTATAAGGAAGAGAAGAACAGAGGGGTAAATGGAGAAATATGTACCATATTGACGTGTTTGGACATGACGCTATCAAGCTTTTGTACCACTTTGAGGAGTTATATGACTAGACGCATATGTTAGAAGGTGGGAGAAGGATCACATGTATAATGCCAGAAGTGTGAGATAGAGTATGGCACTTCTAAAGAACTACACAAATTGTTCATGATAGCTAGAGTGTCTGTAGTATGGGGGGTGGATGAGGCTGTAGCACAAGACTAAGGCCACATGGTGAAGGGTCTCTGCATATTATGCAAATAAATTTGCAACTTTTGAACATTTTCAAGCAAGGCAAAAAGCTTTCTGAACATTTCAAGCCAGAAATGTAAACTATTAATGTATATTTACTTCTTTGTAGATAACGAATCATTTAGTTACAATGGCTGCTAGAATCTGGCAGAATGAATCTGATTAATGTTATTTTTTATGAGTTTAGTCATCAAAGAAATTCCATGTAAATGTATTTACTCTGTTTTCTCTTACAAGATAATGTTAATTGTAACATGCCTTTGAATACAAGTTTCTAATTTATATCTTTTTTTTTTTTTTCCTTTTTTGTCTTTTTTTTCGTGACCAGTAATGGGATCGCAACCCTTGGTGTCGCGCCCGCACCGCGCTCAGCCAGTGAGCGGACCGGTCTCTATATGGGATCCGAACCCTCGGCGGAAGCGCCGCCACGCTCCCAAGCGCCGCACTCAACCGAGTGTGCCACCGGGCCAGCCCATAATTTATATCTTTTTTAAAAACACATTTTGACTTAATATTCACAAGGAAGTTGGTGGGATAAATACTTTCATCCTTTTTTACAAATGTAAAAACTGTGACATATTAAATAATATACACACAAAGTAAGTTATCGTAAAGGTAATAAATAATACTATTAAGTACAAATTGTGCCCCCTGGGCAGTTTTCATGACAGCCTACTGTACTTTGAGACTAACTCTGAAATTTTTGTTTCAATAATTTAAAATATCAAAGAAAGAATCTGGGCTTATTTCTACCAAAGCAAAAGATTAGTTAATCTGGCGGAATTGTTAATTATTCGGAGGGTTTTATATGACTCCAAATGTTTTTGAACTTTGATCCTTGGCTATTGTTATGAATTGAATTGTGCTCCCCCAAAGTTTAATGTGTTTGAGGCCTGGTCCCCACTGTGAGAGTGTTAAGTGGGTGGGAAATCCTATTGGGCCTTGAAGAGGTGATTAGATTCTGAGGACCATGCCTAGTGAATCGATTAATAATAGTGGTCACAGGCATGGTTCTGAGGGCTTTGAAAGGAGAGCACATGAGAGTCTCTCTCTCTCTCTGCCCCACCATATTCTGCCACGTGAGACCTCTGCATTGATATAAAACCACCACCAAAGAAGACCAACACCAGATGTGCTTCCTGGACTTTGGACTTCCCAGCCTCTAAAACTGTAAGCAATATTTTGTTTTCTTATAAATCACGCAATTCCAGGTACTGTGTTATAAACAACAAAAATGGACTAATACAGCTATATTTCTATTCAAAGAGATTCAAAAACAGTTTTCCACATTAACTGCAGAAGAATCTACTGTGGTGCTCAACAACCCTTACATATGAAATACTTTATTTTTTGTGTGTGTCAGTATTTATAAATATAAATGTGGTACTTTCTGAAACTAAAATCTTTTCCTTGAATATTAAAGTGTCTTTCTTAATACATATGCGTAGACAAAGTGTTTATACTTTTTGATGTTTTTTTCTGATAGTTGTGTGTATGTATGCACACATACACATATGTAATTTTCAAATTTCAAGCATTGTTGTTTTTCCTATTTATTTTAATTGAACTTTTATTTTTTTATTTTTAATTCCATCACTTGATAGCTTTATTATGGTCTTTGAGAATGATTTTATTGGTTTTGGTGGTAGACATTTTCTCTCAGATTAATTGATTTCAACAAGTATATTTAAAAGTGTAATTTGTTTCTAATGTTGTGTATTTTTGCTACTGTTCATTGCTACTTTAGGAATTTCATTTGCTAGTTGTTATAGAGTCATATTTACCTGTTTTTCTGAAAGGTGAATATGACATTGACATCAGGAAACTATGCTGCCCAAACTGTGTGTTTATAGTGTATATTCTTGGACTTCCATTATTTAAGGCTTTTTAGCCAGAATGTGACTGTAGCATCCAATTTAGAGAACCACTTTACACCTGCCATTTTCCCCATTTTTTTCTGTTTAAGTTGCAGATGAGAACATTCTCTTTGGATATTTTCATTCGGCAACTTTGGATGCATGCAGATCTCAAATTACCATCTGTTTTATCAACAATTACCACTGAGAGAATCCAGGCAGCAATCCTTTGCACCTGACACATAATGCCATTTCTTCATTACTCAGTTAAACTTATACTTCAGTCTGGTCAAGTTTTCAATAATATTGATGTTTTTCTAATTGTGTATATCAGTAACCTCATATATCCTATTGACTCTGAGGAATAGTAAGTTAGAAGTAATCCAATATATTCAACACAGCAATAAATAATAATATATAGTGTATCAGATATATACATTATATTTCAGGCGATAAAATATGCCACCACATCAGACAAATAAATATGAAATATTGAATAAAACAGAGTGTAATAAACAGTTGAGTTTATTGATACAGATTAATGAACATTAATGCTGAATACATCATGATTTTTTATAGTACTACTACCCAATAGTTAAATTGGTAGAGGAGTAGTTAATTGTTTAAAGAGCCATGAAATGATTATCAATCTAGGTGACATTACATGCAAAGACAGACTTAAAGTGGCAGCCATTACATGCAAAGACAGATTTAAAGTGGCAGAATTGTTCATGTGAACAAACAGGGAACCGAGGGAAGTGGAAATAAGCCTACAAATAATAGATAGAAGATTGTTAAAAGAAGGGAAAATAAATATATTTTCTCTAAGATTAATGAGAAAGAAATTTCAATAAAAACGATGTAGGTCACTTCAAAAACTATTATATCCTATAGTCTCTATTCTAGACTGAAGGTATATGAAAAAATAAATCAGATACATAAGGTAATCTGTATGAAAGTTTATACAACCATGTTTGGTTTATCATCAACATATGAAATATATGAATTTCTTCTCTCTTACCACCCCAAACTCACTGTTTTTACTATAATTTTGAATACTTAAAAAGAAAGTAGAGGGGTGATATGGAGATAAAATTTCAATATAAATGCATAATGCTACCAGAGGTCTCACATATTTTAATATTCATGTAACTAATATTTTACAATGAATCTATCCATTTTAAATCAAGAGTATTAAGCTAAATGTAAAGTTGTAACCAATTTGGTATATCATCTGTCACAATAGTCATGTAGAATAAAAATAATCAATAAAATATATAGAAATATGGAAACGATAGCAATGTGCTTCCTTACTATCTTTACAGAAAATTAAACAATGCATCTTTTGATAAATAGTAGTTTTATCGCATTGATATAAAGCATATTTATATATCATAATGAAAAAAGATTGAAGTCATGAAATAAGACAGAAAGAAAGTTTGAATTTTGGAGAAATAATATTTGAGCTTAATACAGAAAGATCTACTCACAAATTACATTAACTTATTTTATGAGATATTTAAAGAACAAGTAAATTGAAGCAAAGTGGACTAACCTTTGATGACTTGGACCTCGGTGCCTTGGAAGGTATGATTATAGTCATTTGAACCAAAATATTTCATTACATTAGCAATATTTCTTGTGCAGTTTAAATCTGTTTTATCAACAATTACCACTGAGAGAATCCAGGCAGCAATCCTTTGCACCTGAAACATAATGCCATTTCTTCATTACTCAGTTAAACTTATACTTCAGTCTGGTCAAGTTTTCAATAATATTGATGTTTTTCTAATTGTGTATATCAGTAACCTCATATATCCTATTGACTCTGAGGAATAGTAAGTTAGAAGTAATCCAATATCTTCAACACAGCAATAAATAATAATATATAGTGTATCAGATATATACATTATATTTCAGATGATAAAATATGCCACCACATCAGACAAATAAATATGAAATATTTAATAAAACAGAGTGTAATAAACAGTTGAGTTTATTGATACAGATTAATGAACATTAATGCTGAATACATCATGATTTTTTATAGTACTACTACCCAATAGTTAAATTGGTAGAGGAGTAGTTAATTGTTTAAAGAGCCATGAAATGATTATCAATCTAGGTGACATTACATGCAAAGACAGACTTAAAGTGGCAGAATTGTTCATGTGAACAAACAGGGAGCTGAGGGAAGTGGAAATAAGCCTACAAATAATAGATAGAAGATTGTTAAAAGAAGGGAAAATAAATATATTTTCTCTAAGATTAATAAGAAAGAAATTTCAATAAAAACGATGTAGGTCACTTCAAAAACTGTTATATCCTATATTCTCTATTCTAGACTGAAGGTATATGAAAAAATAAATCAGATACATAAGGTAATCTGTATGAAAGTTTATACAACCATGTTTGGCTTATCATCAACATATGAAATATATGAATTTCTTCTCTCTTACCACCCCAAACTCACTGTTTTTACTATAATTTTGAATACTTAAAAAGAAAGTAGAGGGGTGATATGGAGATAAAATTTCAATATAAATGCATAATGCTACCAGAGGTCTCACATATTTTAATATTCATGTAACTAATATTTTACAATGAATCTATCCATTTTAAATCAAGAGTATTAAGCTAAATGTAAAGTTGTAACCAATTTGGTATATCATCTGTCACAATAGTCATGTAGAATAAAAATAATCAATAAAATATATAGAAATATGGAAACGATAGCAATGTGCTTCCTTACTATCTTTACAGAAAATTAAACAATGCATCTTTTGATAAATAGTAGTTTTATCGCATTGATATAAAGCATATTTATATATCATAATGAAAAAAGATTGAAGTCATGAAATAAGACAGAAAGAAAGTTTGAATTTTGGAGAAATAATATTTGAGCTTAATACAGAAAGATCTACTCACAAATTACATTAACTTATTTTATGAGATATTTAAAGAACAAGTAAATTGAAGCAAAGTGGACTAACCTTTGATGACTTGGACCTCAGTGCCTTGGAAGACATGATTATAGTCATTTGAACCAAAATATTTCATTACATTAGCAATATTTCTTGTGCAGTTTAATAGATCTATTAATGTTCCTAAGTTTAGGATTAAGAAATTTACAAATGAGGAGAAGCCCTTCCAGAATGGTGGAGGAAGGAACTGGAAAAATTCATACCTCCATAAAAGCAATAAAAAGACTTGTAAAAATTCATCAAAAATCAACTTTTTTAGAACCTGAAATTAAATAAAGATTTTCAGCAATTTGAGGAGCTATTATTTAAAACAAAACAAAACAAAAAGTTGAGTCTTGCTAAGAACAGTGAAGTTGGTGGCATTATAATTTGGTCCAAGTGCATGCCCCTCTTTTGCACTTCATAGTGGCCTTAAAAACCTGCAGCCTCATAAACTTGGTAATTGTGAAAATTAGCAACCTGACAGCCAAAGCAGAATACAGACAGGTTTGGAATTCCGCCACCCCATACACTGAGGATTGTCACTATTGGACCTGTCTTACAGCTCTCTGGAAAAGCTGCATTCACGGTACTTGGTTTTATTTCACCTGATGCAGAGCTCAATTAATGATAAGCCATTGAGTAGATAAAATCACCAACAGTTTTAGCAAGAGAAGCTTTGCACAGAGTCAATCATTTTAAGTAAATAAATAAGTGCTCAAAAAGTAAGTCTATGATATATACAAGACTAGACGAGACTGGACAAGACTATACAAGACTTGACATAGAGAACGATTATGCTCATGATAAAGTTGGAGTTCCAAAGCTCCAAGCAGAGTACGAAGCAATGCAAACTTGGGTCATTTTGGGGAGAGTTCAGAATCTTAAGGGAATAAGATCCACATGTTGAGAGTTGGGATGGGAGGCTTTGACATCTAAGGAAACTGAGGTAAACTGGGAAGTAGCACAGGCTGGAGCTGGTGCTGAGGGCCTCTGTGTGAGAGGTGGGTCATCATTTCAACTAGTAGCCTCCTTTTGAGGCATTGGTAGTGATTAAAGGTAATTGTGGGATGAAGTAGCCTTCATTTCAACTAGTAGCCTCCTTTTGAGGCATTGGTAGTGATTAAAGGTAATTGTGGGATGAGGTCTATGGAATGAGTGCATGGTCGTCTCACCAGGAACTAAGGAGCAATGCCAGCCTCTTTTAGTTCTGCTTTGGGGAATGTATTCGTCTGCTTGGGCTGCCATAACAAAATACAACAGAAAGGGTGGATTAAACAACAGAAATTTATTTTCTCACAGTTACGGAGACTGGAAGTCCACAAGAAAGTGCCAACAGGGCTGACTTCTGGTGAGGGCTCTCTCCTTGATTTTGAGATGATCACCATCTTGCCGTGTGCTCACATAGCCTTTTCTCAGTGTTCACATATACCTAGTGTCTCTTCCCCTTCAACAGGACAACAATCCTATTGAATTACGGCCCACACTTTATCACCTCATTTAACCATAAACACCTCCTTAAATAACCTATTTCCAAATATAGTCACATTGGGGTTTAGGTCTTCAACCTATAGATTTTGTGAGGGACACAATTCAGTCCATAGCAGGAAGTGTCAGACCATGGGAGGGATAGTCTTGCCTGTAGTGTTTGTAGCCTTGGAAGATGACTTTTGCTCTCTCGTCCTTTGTCTTTAAATCAAGACATAAATAATAGGTAAATATTTATTCATATCAGTAACATAAAGCTCTCTAAGCATTGATGTAGAATCAAAAACAGATACAGGAGCCTGAAAATTTTCTAGCCTCTTTGCTTTTCATAAGCTATCATCATTAGATCCTAATACATCAAAACACCAGAGTTAAGAACTGCTTTTCCACAATCCCAACCTATCAGTCCCTCTTACCAAGAGATTTGGATCATGTCCTGATATAAACATAATGATATGCCTTTTTAAAAATATTTTTTGTGTGTTTGCTGTTATTCTTTTTTTATAATTACCACTATATAAATGTTTCTCAAAACATTGAGAACTCACAGAATGCCAGAGACTATATTTGCAGACATCCCAGATTAGGAAACAAGGATTGATACATTAGTAAAATCTAAAAACTGTTATGTTAAATGTAAATTGTTCATGTGAAATAAATTTATAACAAAATTGTATTGCATTTAAAGGAAGACAAAATTATGAAATTAATTTTTAATAAAAACGTATGGCAACTACAAGTTAAACCACTACATTTCATTTCCAATAAATCTCTTGTCAGAACATTTTTCTTGCATATTCTTAAGGATGTCATATCAACGTCCTCTTCCCTGTGACCTTCTACAGAACAACCTCTGTAAAATCAGATTCCTCTGTTTATTTATAACACATGCCTTACTCCTCAAACACTATTATAAATTATTTATTTCATTTTATTATGTTTTTATGGACAGAATTCAATGTATTGATTACGTACAGGATGATGTTATGAAGTATATATACATTAGCTAGATATAAATCTAGCTAATGAACATATGCACTGCCTCACATAGTTACTATTTTTGTGGTGATAACACTTTACATTCACTCTTCTAGCAATTTTTAAGAATATAATATGTAATATATAATATATTATTAACTGTAGTCACTATGTTGCATAATGGAACTTATTTCTCCTAACTAAATGAAATTTCGTACCCTTTGACAAACATTTCCCCAACCACTCCAGCCTCTGGTGACCACCATTCTCCTCTGAGATCTATGAAAACTACCCTAGGTGTTCTTGCTTTTTTATTCATCATAGTGATTACTACTTGTTGGAGAGTAATGTGTTTCCACAAAATTAGTTTGTAAAAATTTTCACATGATTTATATTTTCATAAAAATATATTGAGATTTTAATAATGCAAGTCTCCATGTCTTCAACTAAAACAATCTGCAAGTTTGATTATGATAATTTTGTTTGTTTTTTGGAGTGAATTAAAGATTCTTCATTAACATTCAGCACACCAATGCCCTCCTTTCCTGGTTTATAACCATTGCTCCTCTTATCTGCATAGCCACAGACACTGTCTCTTGTGCCTACCTTCCTGGTATGGGATCCTGAATTCCCTAATGGCTGTTTGCTGGTGCAGCTTTTTAAAGTCTTCATACCTTCTGCATTTTCCTTGCTGGACTTTTTTCCCCCCACTTACCTCTGAACTGCACTAGCATTGCTTGTTGCCTCAAAGTCATATATATATTATTGTTTTAATATATATAAAAATAAATATATACATACATACACAGATACACACATACGTGTATATAAAATGATTATTTATGTGTCTTTTTCTTTTCTCGAACTGACTCAGGGAGCCCATTTGTTTTTCTTTCTGACAATGAAGCTTGGCCTTGATAGCTTTTTGTCAATAGGTCAGACTTCTTGGAGAAGGTTAATGAGAGAATAGAAGCAGTGACCTTGGTGTTTGGAAGTAAGTTAATTTTTTAAATAAACTAATAAATATATATTTCATTTCGGAAAAAATGGTGCCTTTTTGACTGAATCACAGTAAATCACGTAGTACAATATCTGAGTTTTGTATTTTATATTGTTGATTGAAGACAAAAAATCTCAGGAATAGGCATAAGATATTTAGCAAGGGATGACAGAAGTTAAACACAGGATTGTTTTCTGTACAGAAAATACATTATAAACTCTTATTAAAAACAAAAACCTATAATAATATTGGTATTGTTGATATGTTTAGTGAATATATCTCACTTGTATTCAATCTAGTCTAGGCTATATTTTGGGAAGATTTTTGTCCTTCCAAGATACTTATTAAAAGAGAAACATGAAAAATGATGCAGGACCGAGACATAAAGGTAACAACTCCACAAAGAGGAATGAATCATTGCACATTCAACAATGGATCTCATCAAAATTGTTCTTAGCATCACATACTTTACATTCAATGGTCAATCTATGAACAAACTAGTGACTGAGCTATGGGTTCCCCATCTCATTTATCACAGCAGAACTATATCTCTCGCATTTCAAGAAAATTACAGAAAATAAAACTGCAATAAAACCAAAAAGCTGGAAACAGAGATGACACCCATGACAACATTAAAAAAAGGATACTGAAGATGTGCAGCCATCCGCTCAACTTACAATTAATGCAGCACAAGATCGATGTCTGACTTTTCCCCGTGTGATATTTCACTGAGCCTAAAACAGGGCCCAATGGGAATGCACCAAAGACATGAACAAATGCACACCAAAATAGGTTATATTATTAATTTTAACTGTTATATATATGGAGATTATATATATATATATATATAGATATA
>NW_007734819.1:30389-48308 GCF_000696425.1 Galeopterus variegatus
ATATATATATATATATATATATATATATATATATAAAATCTCCATCCATTTATGCTTCAACCTTAAATTCAGTGCAAATATGTAGATGTATAACATTTGATAATCTGAACCATTGTTGAAATGAATCTATGATTTTGTTCTGAGCTAACACAATGCAGTTCTCCTAAGGTGCTTATTCTTGGCTATAATCAGTCCTTATTTGGGAGATTTCTATTAGGCAGACTTGTCCTGAAGTAGCTGTTGGAACGAAAAACTTCTCATTATATGTTTGTGTATGTGTATGGATAAGGGAGACAAGAGATAGGTAAAAACAGGAAAAGGAGGAGGTATATCATTAAAGATAAACATTAATCATAGCAATACCCTAAAAACTAACCTAACCTATACTCTGTGCAATAGGTCAGTGGTCTTCAAAATGGGGATACATGTGCCCCAGGGAACATAAGATGAAAAAGTTTAGGATTTATATTCATATTTTACCGTGTCCTTTTAAACTTACATTTTCATACAAAATATATTAACACTACAGAAAATATAATTTTCAAATTAGTGCTAATCTATACATTGTCAGGGCATACCCAATTATTTTTCAGTTTGGGGACCACTGCCAGATTTTACCCGTTGGCCTGTATCTGACGTTACTCACAGCAGGGAGGTTGCAGAGAGACATAGGTTTCCTTCCAAAGAAATTTCCATAGTCAACAAGTTGTTTCAGAACGAGGGATACAAAATCACAGTTCAATGGATATGTGCTTATCACTGATAAGGATGTAGTGAAACTGATTTCACTTCCTGTTGCTGATTTCTGAAGGCCTAGCTTCCAAATTTGTAGTATAGGCATAAACTTTAACTGAAGAGATTCAAGTTACATGTGAGTAATTTCCATCAGAAATATTTAGATGGGTTATCAAATGATGATTAATAAAATAATGACAGCAGTGAGGGTGGTGAAAACTTACTCCTTTCTGCCTATTGTTAAGGTGTTAGTATAAATTTTTAAAGAAAAGAAAAATCCTGGAGTGAGATATCTGATTTCTATGATTTGAATTTGTTTTCTAAAGCATATTAACTTGGAAATAAACACTGCTGCTTGTTTGGAACTACATATAAAATAAAAATGTTTGTTTATACGGAGAACAAAGCTTAATATGTACATAAGATACATTTAGGAGACATATTACCAAAAAATAATACACTGGAAAAAAAATGCAAACTTTCATGGGTTTTACTTTTACCTTAAACGTTATGAACATTCTATACTTATGGGAATCACTTATAGGAAGAAGAATATATAGGAAAGGAGGAAAGTTAACGTCTACCAATAAAATATCAATTGATTTTATATTTTTCACTTCTTGGAACATATGTGAATTATATACTTGTAAGTATTAGTAGTGACTAGGCTGCTGCATGACTGTGCTCCGTGTTCATGTGTTTTAATGGACTTTTATAAATTAGTTTGCATAATTTTGAATTTTGCTTACCATACACGACCCCCTTCCCATGATTCTCCAGGAGTGAGGACCATGATCTTCAAGAGGGGTGCACCTAAATTACCTACAAGATCTTCCTCTGCTACTGCCACTACCAGTCATCACCTTTGGTTGAAAATCCTTACACAGGAGCCATTTTTACTGATGGCATGCATTTTAATGGAAAAAGGTTAAGAAAGCCTGCAGAGCCAGCAGGGCGCATTTCTATTTCAGTATATTCTCTGCTGTCAAACCTGGAATATCCTCTATCTTCTAACATATCTTTAGACAGAATTAAGAGTAGCAAATCTGCTCTTCTGCTCTCAAACCTAGGTAGGATTCTTTTAGATGTGGCGCATTTCTATTTCAGTATATTCTCTGCTGTCAAACCTGGAATATCCTCTATCTTCTAACATATCTTTAGGCAGAATTAAGAGTAGCAAATCTGCTCTTCTGCTCTCAAACCTAGGTAGGATTCTTTTAGATGGGATTTAAGAGTGGTCTACACAACGGTCTTCCTCCTTTCCTACTTAGTCAATAATTAGCACTATTCCTTCCCCTTTATGTATTTTATTTTATCAGTCAGGGTCCAATCAGAATATAGATACCACATAGTAATTTGAACAGAGAGCATTTAATACAAAGAATTATTAACTATAACAGGAAAATATTTTTAAAAGAGTAAAGACAACTCTAAACACTACCTTGAGGCTGAAGGAGAATACCCAAGGAAGAATCAGCTTGGAAGGGGGGGCTCTGCCCAAATATGGGATTCAGACCCTGTTTGAGATGGTGTGGGTGCAGCCCATCGCATGACAAGGATTTCTATGTTGCCTGGATCAGAGCAGGTTCGAAATCACCAGCCAAGCTGGAAACCCTTTGAGGGTATAAGCAAGCCAAAGCTGTCAGTCAGAGAAACCAGGAAAGACAGAAACACACTTCTCTGAGGTTCAGGTGAACACAAAAGTATGGCTGAGAGTGGCAACTAGGAAGCACCCCTGCTGGGTAATTTCCAGCAAGCTATGATGGTAACAACAGGGGTGTCCGCAAGCCTCCCTGGGAATATGCTTGCAGAGTAGTGCTGAAACTTGATAGGAAGATACATTAGTCCATTTCTGTTGCTTATGACAAATACCTGAAACTGAGTAATTTATAAAGAAACAAAATTGATTTCCTATAGTTTGGAGGCTGGAAAGTCCAAGGTCTAGGGAGCACATCTGGTGAGGTCTTTCTTCTTGGTGGTGACTCTCTACAGCAACACAGGGTGTCACATGGTGAGAATGGGCTGAGCCGGAGAGAGCTAACCTTCTCACTCACTCTCCTTATAAAACCATCAGAACCACACCCATGACCACCCATTAAACCAGCAACTCCTTACTCCATGAATGGATCAAACCACTCATGAGGGCACAGTCCTCAAGATCCAATCACCTCTCAAACGTGTCACCTTTTAAATATCATAATCTGATTTTCCATCATCTTAACACTGTTACAGTGGGGATCAGGTTTCCAACACACGAACTTTTGGGGGAAACATTTAACCCACAGCAGAAGACATCCACATTGTTTAATGCCATCTGACATCTCTTGCAGGCATTGCTGACAGTCATGTGCTAGGAGCAAAAGAGAAGCAAACCAAACACACCAGAACCAGAAGAGAAAACTCTTCTTCCTTAAATGTCCTTTTCCTCACTCTGCCAACAAAAGGAAACAATTTCAGCTGCATAACAGAAATGTTTAAGAGGTGCAGCTCCATATTTGCAAAAGAGTCAAGGAAGTGAGGATTTGAACCTGAAAGGCAATACTTTTGTTTATTTCACATTTGTGTTTTCTTCTTAACTGTCTTTCCCTTCCCCTTCTTACCCACATAAACAGTAAAGATTTTCTTCCCTTTCCTCATCTTCAGCAACTAGCACAGTATTTTCTATAAAGTGAGGTATTATTAGATATGTTATTAAAATAAAATTTTACACTCAGCATAGCACAATTAGTGTAATGGTTAAACTCTCAGTTTGGAACCAAATCCTATCTCTGCCATATTCTAGTTATAGGACTGTAGGATAGTAATTTAAACTATCTGTGTCTCAGTTTCCTAAACTGTGAATTGAGAACAATAATTCTACCTTCTTCACAGTCCTGCGTGGATTAAATAAGTGTAAAGCATTAGACTAGTGCCCGCAACACAGTACCCAATAATTGCTAGTTTATATTATCTTTTATCATTCCTCTTTTTCCCAACATCCAATGTAATTCTTTATACATTTATAGAACTTAATAGTCTTGAATAAATAAATGAATGAAGCCCTATAGATGCTCATGCACATTTTTTTTAAAATCACATATTAAAAGAATGAATAAAAAGAAAAAAAGTAATTATGCTGGCTTTGGAAAACTCCAATCCATTCTACTTGAACTACTTTGTCTTCATTCTCCAGTACATTAACTTCCAAATAGTTTTGTAAACAACCCAATAGTCTCACCAGTTTTATTTGGATTGGGAAGCTTTGTGTAGCCTGAGATCATACATACCAACTACAAGACAGAGCACACAAATTGCTTGTTTTTGTCATTATTCTTGGATACTTGCAGCAGTATGCAAAAGATAAATAATTTGCAAAATATACTAGACTGTAGTGAGGATCAAGTTGTCTGTGGTACAAAATAGTTACAAAATAAATATTTTTTCTTATACAAGGAATCACTTCCTAGATGAATCTCTTCATTTTCAGTTCTCTTCTCTAATCCCCTTATGTTTAGCCACTTGCAGTTAATGCCTTCTACTTTTAACCATAAATCATTTCTCAGTTGGAGATTCTTGTGTTGTTTCTTCCTTCTGTTCAGCAATGTTATTTCCTTTTTTCTTTTAGAAAATAATATGAATAAAAGCAGTCAGATTAAGCCTCTTTAAGTATTCTTTCCCTTATAACACAACCACATTTAAAGAAACATAGGAATAATTTATCCCCCATTTTCCCTTTTATCCTATATTCATTAATAAATCTTTACTAACCAGGTATTTTTATATCTGTTCCTTCACTTTTATGTTACCTTCCTCTGTACTGCACTCCACTTTTCTTTATATCTAGATAACTCATTCCCACCTGTAATGGGTTGGATAGCAGTTTTAAAAAAAGATATGTCGAAGTGTCGCAAGAGTTAGTTAGTTCTAGAAACTCTGTGGTGAATGTGCTCCGTGCCCTTCTCCTAGTTTCTGGTGGCTGCAGGTCGTCTTGAGTACTCCTTGGCTTGTAGATGGATCATTCCAATCTCTGTCTTCGTCTTCACATCCTCTCATTGTCTCCTCTCTCTCTCTCCAATATCCCTCTGCTCTTTCACTATATGGACACCTGTCATTGGATTTTGAACCCACTCTAAGTAATCTCATCTCAAGATAATTAATTACACCTGAAAAGAACATTTTTCCGAACAATGTCACATTAACAAGCTCTATGGTTAGGACTTGAACATATCTTTTTTAAAACCACTATTTATTTATTTAACTGACTGGATTTGATTTCTAACTCTGTCACTTCCTAGTACCTCACTTCCTTTTTGAACCCTCAGTTTCACCATCTATAAAATGAAAATAGCAAGTATTAAGTACTCATTAGGAAATTGTGAACATAAAATAAGTTACCATTTGTAGCTGGAATATAATAAGGCAATACTATATGTTTGTTTAAAAAATAGACAGATAGATAGATAAATGCTGTTTTTAGATAGATAGATAAATACTATTTTTTGTCAAAGCAGTTGCACAAATTTGTAATTCACCAGTAGTTTATGAAGCTTGCAGTTATTCTATATGTTCTCCATCACTTGCTATCATCTTCTTATTTTATCATCTGCCTTTTATTGCAAAGTATATTAAATATATATCTTAATTTACATTTCCCTGATGAATAATGAAGATGTTCATATCCTCTTTTGTCACTTTCATGCTTGCTTTTTGCCCACTTTTCTATTGGGTTATGTGAAGTTTTTATTATACTGCTCCACAGACATTCTTTATATATTCTGCACATTTTTCAGAAATAAACATGGTGCTCCCAAACCATGGTTTGAATATTCACTCATGTAATGGTGTCTTTTGATAAGAAAAGTTTTTAATTTTAATGTAGTCCAATTTATCATTTTTCCTCCTTTGGAATATGCACTCTTTGTCCATTCTTAAGAAATTTTTACAGGCCTGAAAGCCTTAAAGATTTTTCTCTTATGTGTTACTCTAGAAAATGTAATGTTTTATAACTCACATTTATCTGAAAAACTTATCTGGAAAATTTTCATGCATGATTTGAGGTAAGAGTCAATTTTTTTGTGTGGGGATAGACATGCAGCAATTCCTAAAAAGATTATTCTTTCAGATCTGTAGTGCACTGTCAATTTAGACAAAATTGAGACATCTAATTTTCATAATGAGATGGGAAACTTGAGAAGGGAATGGTACTGTTTTATTCTGTTTTTCTGAGAAGCCACTGAAACTCATCAGAGGGGGAATGTTGGTTTAGGGCACACTGTTTAGTTCACTAGTAAATTTCTGATTGTTTTTCCTTTTTATAATAAAAACCACTTTTCTACTTAAAACTATATTTTCTTATTTTAGTTGATTAAGTTTATGCTTAGAATAATTCACATAACTCTATAAACTGAAAAAAAAGACAGCAGTTTATCCTTTAATTGAGTTTATTATTAAGTTTTTTCTTTGTTGCTGGGCATCTGTTAAATTAGTCAAGCATTGATAATAATTGTATATTCACAGAGTTTCACATAGTAGGTACTTAAGAAATATCTTTAGAATGCATAAATACATTAAAATTTCTGTTTTTCAGATGCTGCACTCAAAAAGATGAGCTGAGAAAAAACATTTAGTTATCTAAGATGTGTGCTAACTTATTTTATATGTCCTTTACATGTTTGTGTATGTATGTTTGTTTGTATATATATGCATGTTTGTATATATTCTGCTATACAGTCTCTACATATTTGTTTACTGATAGGAATAACTTAACAAAAAAGTTAGCATCTCCGCAGGTTAGGAATATATTTTGATATGTCTTTGTAGTGCGATAAAATGTCACTTTTCCCAAAAGACAATCTCTTAGCAAAAGTAGATAACTCTAAATGCCAACAAAGATAACTCTAAAAATAAACCTGGGATGTTTCTTCTTTGCAAAATTGTTACCAAGATAAATTCTGAGGACATTCCTCACGTACAGCAAAGCTGCCTACCCAAATTTAAAGTGCTACTTTAGAAACATTACAATATAATCCAGCAGAAATAATTCATTTATTCATTCATTCATTCAAGCACAGTGTTTGGAACTGAGGGTAAAACAATGATAAATGATCCTGACGTGCTTAGTGCTTTAACACATTACCCTTGCATAGAAAGGAAACCCATTTAGGTTTCTGAGTGACAGGGGGAGGCAGGGCAATTCTGAGGTCAGGGATGCTAGTGGGATACATACATGGTTGGGATTTCCACCCTTAGGATAGAGATCTGTCCTCTCTGTCTCTCAAACGTCATTTTTTTCTTTTAGTTCAAGTAGAGCCTATACTTACCTATGGTGAATGCATTCGAACACTAATAATGTACATCTGGAGTTCTTTTTATTCAGCTTGTTGAATATGCATTGCAAAAACTCAGCTACCATATAGAATAAAATATAATATACTTGATATATAGCCCTTCATACTCAAGGTATCCCAAAGCACTTTGCAGAGCAATGACTTAGATAATGTAGTGCAGTGATTGTGTTGGCAAACTTCACTGTCATTACTAACTCAGCAATAGATCACACTCTAGCCTTGAACACTATAACCTATTTGAGTGAGAGAAGCAAAGTTAGCTAAAATTTTAAGAATTATATCCTGGTAGATTTTAAAATGACTTCCTATATTGTTATTTTTTTCTAAGTCTGATGTTTTACTTAACAGACTTCCTTTTATCAAGATTTTATTTATAAGATGGGACAGGCATTACTGAAATAATTTTCACTAGATTATATATTAAAGGAAGAATTGCATGATAATTGGAAACTAGAATCCCAGTTCTAGTTGTAGAGATTTAAACCTATTTTTGTACCCCAAATTTCCTGCATTCCACAAATAAAGCTGGGAGAAGTTTGAATGTATTTGATTTTTGTGTGTGAGAGAGATATCAAATACTGAAAAATATATGCTTATTACAATAATTTATTTTATTGATGTCAGTGATACATAGTTTTAGGAATTTCATTTATTTTACTTTCAATCCTCATAATAATCTTGCATAATAAATATTATTACCCTAATCTTAAAGGAGAAGAAACAGGAGCAGAGAGATTAGGGATCTCACTCAAGGTTACACTGTTAATAAGCAGCAAAGTAGGTTTTAATCTCAGCTGTGTCTTGCTCCAAAGGGTATGATCCTTCCCCTACATCAAGCTGTCTACAAAGTGGAAAGACAAGGAATATGTTGATTGTGTTTCATTCGAAATTGAAATCAGAAGTAGTTTAACAGTAATGCAAATATGTTTAGGCTAAGATTATACCTCAGTTTACATAAAACACTAATGAAGATGATGTTACAGTAACAAATGAAACTATTTTAAAGATTCTAAAATAATTTCAGATTCTTACAATGCCAAAAAGTAGTCTCTTGACTACTTGTGGTAGAAGCAAACCTCTCCAGGGGATGTTAATCACTGTGAGGCCAGAGACAATGTCTAATTGTCCTCTTGTGTAGTTATCTGACTTCATACAGTATTTGGTCAGGAAAATAAAATTATAAACTTACATATTTATTTATTGCCTATTTGGCATAAAAGTCTAAGCTATGGACTGTGGTATCACAAATATGAACTAAATATAGATACTGTTCTCAAGAAGCTTACCTTCTAGCCTATTTGCACATACATTTCAAAATGCTGTAATGAATAAATAAGGTAAAAGAACAAAGGAAAGGGCCGGCCCGGTGGCGCACTGCTACAGTGTGCCGCTTGAGAGTGCGGTGGCGCTCCCGCCGAGGGTTCGGATCCCACATACAAACCGGTTCCCGCTGACTGGCTGAGCGAGGTGTGGGTGCATCACCGAGGGTTGCGATCCTATTGCCTGTCCCGGTCTGGTACGGGCGCGACACTGAGGGTTGCGATCCGTTGCCGGACACGAAAAAAGACAAAAAGGAAAAAAAAAAGAACAAAGGAAAAAAGTTTTGAGAGTACAAAGGATGAAAGACTTCCTGTAGGGAGATCTGGGAAGATTACTAGTTAGAAGGTGTATTAGTTGAACCATTGTCCAGTACAATGTATACTAAAAACATGCTTTATGTCACTTCCTCTCAGTTAAAGCTGTCACCTTCTTCTGTTTTACATATTGATTAAGAACACTATCATAGGGGCCGGCCTGGTGGCGCACTGCTACAATGCACCGCTTGGGAAGCGTGGTGGCACTCCCGCCGAGGGTTCGGATCCCACATACAGACCGGCCGCTTACTGGCTGAGCGAGGGGTGGGGCAACACTGAGGGTTGCGATCCCGTGGCCGGTCCCGGTCCGGTACGGGTGCGACACTGAGGGTTGCGATCCGTTGCCGGTCATGAAAAAAGACAAAAAAAGGAAAAAAAAAAGAACACTATCATATATTCAGATACTTACACAAAAAAGATCTACACTTTCTCTTTGACCCTATTATTTCATGATACAGTTCATCTAACACAGAATTCTGTGAATTCTAGTTGCTAAATGTGTATTTTTTTTCCCACCCACTTTACCCTAATCCATCATTCCCATTACAGTCCAGGATTCCTTTATCTCTCACTTAGATGACTCCAAAAGGCCATCCACATATGAAATTGACACATCTCAATCTTCTCTTCACACAGTAGCCAAAGTTATCTTTCATAATGCAAACATCACTATGTCTTTCCCATGCTTAAATTATCGTCTTAGTCCTCAGCTTAAAATTTAAATTTCTTAATTTATTATATTGGGTCATTTTTTATAATGCTTATGTCTCTAAATTCTTTTCGCCACTTCCCCCTCACCTGCTAAGCTCCATTCATGTAAGTAAGTATTTGAGATTCTTAGCACACATTCTGCTTCCTATTACCAAGGCTACCGTAACATGTGTTTCCCATTGTCAGAATGCTCCCACAACGCATACTTATCTTTCAGGTTTCAACTGAGCATTCACTCCAGTCAGCTCTCACACTCAGTAAGCTTTATAGGAAATCACACATTGCTTTATGTACCTTCACTATATCTTCTTTAAAGGCACTTTTCACACTCTTTGCAAACTACTTGAAGCAACACAGGAGTGATATATAGCATATAGTAGCTGCAGAGACTTATTAGTGGGATGAATTAATAACAAATGTATTAATTTTCCACTTCTATTTAAGATTGTCATTTATTTAGTTAGTTAATATTGAGCTACACAAAAGTTAATTTGTCCACATTGCTTGTCAAAATTTTATACTAGATTGGAGAGATTTTGTCATTTCCCACTCAATGTCCATCCTCTTCTCTGCATAGTGTGATATACAGAATGAAAACCCCACAGACATGACCATGGCCTAATCCCAAGAACTTTACATGGCAAAAGAGACTTCATAGATGTGATTAACTTAAGGATCTTGAGAGGAATAGATTATCCTGGGTTATCGAGTGGCCCAATGTAATCACAAAGGTTCTTATAAACGGGAGGCCACAAAGTTAAAAGCAATAGTAAGAGATGTGACTATGGAAGCAAGAAGTTGGAAAGATGCTTGGAAGGATCCATGATCCAAGGAATGAGACTACCTCCAGAAGCTGAAAAAGGCAATAAAGCAGTTTCTTCCCTCAAAGCCTCCAAAAGAAACCAGTCATACCAACGCTTTGATTTTAGCTCAGGGAGAGTGATTTTGAACTTCTGAACTCGAGAGCTTTAAGAAATGAATTTGTGTTGTTTTACACCACCAAATTTATGGTAATTTATTACAGGGGCCATAGAAAATTAATACACATAGTGACTATCACATAATAGCAAATAAATAATATTTATTAGATAAATAAAGAAAAACCCTAAGGCAATTATGCCTAAAGTCATGACTGAAGAAACAGGGAAATAACAAAATGAGTATAAAGAGTTCATAGTCACAGATTATTTACTCATTTATTAGATAAATAAAGAAAAACCCTAAGGCAATTATGCCTAAAGTCATGATTGAAGAAACAGGGAAATAACAAAATGAGTATAAAGAGTTCATAGTCACAGATTATTTACTCATTGTTTTGAAAATGTTGGTTGGAAATAATTTTAAGGAAAATTGCAGTTGAAAACAGAAATATCTAACAAATTAAAAAGTGTAGAATAGAAGCAGTATTTGTCATAGTTTAGCATATACCAAAAACACTGGGAGGACTGGGCCTCTCTCCCAGAGTTTTGATGCAGTGGGTCTGGGATGGCACCTGAAACTGTGTGTCTTATGAAGGAAATGTGTTGCTTTCCAGATGAAGCTAATGTGGCTGGTCCATGGCTGAACTTTGAGAAACATTTGGATAGAGAAATATCTGCTGCTTTTGATCCTCTTTTTTTCATCATCAACTAATTTTAAAAACTGGTCTTTTTCATGTTTTCGAACATCTATGTGGCTTTTATATTCTACCCATTTTCCAAATATTTCAAAATATTTTCATTTTCAAGTAAATTTTTTTTCATATAATATAAAGGGTTTATACAATTTTTAAGTTGAAAAATTATTTGAACATGCATTGAATTTCTTGAAAATTATTTTTTAAAAAAGAGGCTTTCCAAATTTATAAAACTCTACTAAAGATCCAAAAGTCTTCAGTCTAATATCTCAAGTATAGAGGAATGGAGACATTTGGAGGAATCATGGAAAATTTTTAACTTTTATTTATTTTTAATTTAATTTAATTTTTATTGATTATTCATAGAATGGAAAGTTAGACACAAAAAGTATACACGCTACTATTCATTTTACATCATATTTGGAAAGCAGATACAATGAATGTGTGAAAGAGACAAGAATAATGGTTTCCTTTGGACAAGGAGCCCAAGGGTGAATATGGGGATGAGGGTAATGTTCTATCTACCTGAATCTTTAAAGTGCATAACAAATGTGTACATGAAAGACTGAATTTATGTAAGACCTTTTTTGTAAAGAATTAAACATCTCCCTGTTAATATTTGCAAGATAAAATAAACTAGTAGAGTGAAAAAATCAAAGTTTTTTAAAAGGTTTTAAAGTTATTTACAATCTTATGAATTAAGAACTCATAATTGTGTTTATATCATTTTTAATGCATCCCTTTGCTTCTCTTGCCTATAATCTATTCCAGTAGCATTGTGTCATAGTTAGCTGAATTATAAAGAGGTGAAATAATTGGCTATTCAGTCAATGATTCTACTGGATTAAAAACAAGACAGGCTGGTAATGATCCAGCCAAAGTGAATAAAAAGAGAACAGGTAAGCACATATGGTACAACATCTGCTTTCAAACTTAGAAAATATCTTCTCTAATCCCTGAAGCTTTCTTGGCTTTTCTTCTTAATTCTCTTTCTTTGCAGAAAGCACTGTGAAAACACATCCTGACCATTTTTTACATTTATTATAATTTTTCCAAATATTAAATCACTACAATTTCCATTTCACAGTTTCTGATCCTATCACAAAAGCCTTTGAATACCGAAGCAAATAGATTTAGAATAGTTAAACATAATACTGAATCTGAATCTCAAAGAGAATCTTTCTCTTCTTTAAGTGGATTCAGTCTGTTTCATTCTTTATCTTTTACAATAAAATGTATTTTCGATTTTTTAAAAGCCTACCATTACACTGTAGGAATGTTATACAAACAAGAGTATTATATATTTTTCTTTATTATTCCTCTTCTACACTAAAGATAGTTGAGTGCACTCAGTGTCATTCTGAACAGGGTGGTGCTTGGAAGATACACTTTAATCTTTTCTTTCCTCTTCACAATAATTTTAATTTGCTACTTGCTTAAAAAACTGAATAAGAAAGATTAGTTTTAACTGCATTGTTTTGATGCCTGATAATTCAGGATTGCTGATAATTCAGAAATTAAAGTTGATCTACAAAAAGTATTTTTCTGCTTGTTAAATGAATATGGTAGAACCTGTAAGCAAAAACTTGGAAACGTTCTACTGCATAAATATTTACTATCTAACTATTTAAAAATCATCTGTCAATAATATTTATATGTGTAATCCACCAGCATCAACAGATGATCTTTCACAATAATTTTAATACATTCCTGAATAGTTATTCTATCTTTTAATGAGCACCTACCATACCAGGAGTTTTCCTGACATCCATCTCATAGACCCTCACAAATATCCTGGAGGGTATCACCCCAACTTCGCAGACTCAAAAGTGAGACTGAGTGAGATCCAGCAAATCAGTGAGTCTGCTGTCATAGAGTTGGTAAAGGTGGAGGCTCGCTGTTCATCCCAGTCTCAGTCTTTCAATTTCAATTTGTGTAGCCCAGACTCTACATTCATTGAGCTATTTAATATTGTTTATTAAGGGCCAACCCCGTGGCGCACTCAGGAGAGCGCGGAGCTGGGAGCGGAGCGGCGCTCCCGCCGCGGGTTCAGATCCTATATAGGGATGACCGGTGCGCTCACTGGCTGAGCGCAGTGCGGATGACACCAAGCCAAGGGTTGTGATCCCCTTACCGGTCACAAAAAGGACAAAAAAAAAAATATATATATATATATAGAGAGAGAGAGAGAGAGAGTTTATTAAGCTGAATGTCTTTTCTCCTTTTTAAGTTAAGTAAGAGTTAATTTAAAATTTATAAATTCTATATGGGGTGAAACATATAGCATTTATCTTTAGAATGGATGTTACAACCATCTCCCCCAGTAACAGCACTGGGGAAATACTGCCTATCAGAAAACACAGAGAAACGTAATATAGGCCATTTAGATGCACTAATTCTTTTATGTCCTTGGTTTTGCCATTAGAAAATCACCTCTTTAGTATCTAAATGTAAATAATATTTGGAAAGAAGTCCTTTACATTTACTTGTATCTCATAAAACAGAACAAAAATGATATTTTAATCTGTTTCAGTGTTGTTTTAAAATGTCTCCATATTTTGCCTTTTTTTCATATTATGGCCTCACATGAGATAATAAATTTGTAAGAATACATTTCTAACATTTTTATCTTTATGTTAAATTAGCTTTTGAACTTCTGAATAGTTTTATTTTCTACTGATATCAGTCTTTTCTTGTTGCATAATAGTTTTTATGCTATAACAATTTAACCACTAGCTTACTTCTGTTTGTACATCTAATTAGTTCATCGTGACCATGAGTTCTACTCAACAAGTGACCTTAGAATTATTTAACAGCTGTTCCTGATATTATTTTTAATGAACCATTGTATATTGTCAGTACCTGCTTCAATATCATCCTCAGGTTTTTCTAATTTGACCTACTGTCTTTAGACACGAATCCTCACTAAAAGTGTAGGCACCCAGCACTGGAATAACAGAGAAAGGAAGAGTCTATTCAGAGGGAAATACAATGTAAAAGAATTTGGTATTATAGCACCAGGTGATATAATGCTATTGTACTGTACTGCATAATAGTTTTTATGCTATAACAATTTAACCACTAGCTTACTTCTGTTTGTACATCTAATTAGTTCATTGTGACCATGAGTTCTACTCAACAAGTGACCTTAGAATTATTTAACAGCTGTTCCTGATATTATTTTTAATGAACCATTGTATATTGTCAGTACCTGCTTCAATATCATCCTCAGGTTTTTCTAATTTGACCTACTGTCTTTAGACACGAATCCTCACTAAAAGTGTAGGCACCCAGCACTGGAATAACAGAGAAAGGAAGAGTCTATTCAGAGAGAAATACAATGTAAAAGAATTTGGTATTATAGCACCAGGTGATATAATGCTATTGTACTGTATTCCATCCTCACAAAGAATCAATGACTCCTCAAGTGCATTTGCTAAAGAGGAAACAGGATGAAAAAGAGATGGGAGGAGGAAGGGCATAATCAGCTCTATTCTCCTCCTGGCATGCAGGAGTTTTGCTAAGCAGACTCCTTAGTGAGAAAGAATATCATTGTCCTGCCTGACCAGAACTAAAGCTGTTGCAGACCAGATATCTACGGCTTTCTTAACAACTGTCACTACTGTGGTAGCAAAGATTTAGGAGACCTATCTAACAACCAGGAACACTGTATATAACATATGCACCATTTTCAGTAGCAGTGGCTCCACAGGATTCCCTTCATGCATGGCCACAAGCTTTGCCCATGATCGCTGCATCTGTGACAAAAATCATTCAGTAGTGTGGAGAGGAGGGGTGGGGTCTCTTTTTGCTTATAGTGACTCTCTTTTCAAGCATTTCTTTTATAAGTACCGTTAAACAACTTGTTTCCCAGTGGGAACATGATCAATTAGTAAGCTACAGAGTCAAATATTTTTTAAATATATCACAACATATATATACACATATATACAACTTGTTTCCCAGTGGGAACATGATCGATTAGTAAGCTACAGAGTCAAATATTTTTTAAATATATCACAACATATATATACACATATATGTTTTATGCTGGTTCCATTTGAATTAGGAGTGAAATTAATTACAGCAAGTTTAAATGCCTGTCTAAAATGACAGTTCAGAGGATGGATTTTTAGTTGAGTTTGGACACTGCATTACTTGAACATAGTAGGGCTAAAAGCACACAAACTTGTTTTTCCAATCTCTTCTTATGAAAATAATTGATCTAGGTATTAAATATGAGGCTATGTCTCTAAATTTTAAAAAAGCTTATAATTTGATTATTACTTGACTATGCATTTTAGCTAATTATTTAAATATGAATTTATTACTTACATAAATATACCTGATTGACAATTAAACAGACCTTTCCTCGTGTGATAGAGTAATGCATTCTTATGCTTCTTTTCAGTTTCTTAGGATCTTTGTCAAATTTACAAATGCTGCGGATCTGCCTCTATTACTAGGTGGTGAGGATAGGTAGAGATGGATCAATCATCAGTGCCTACCTTTAAATCTCTGAACAGCAGAGTTCTTCTATTGTCTCTCTTTTCAGAATTAAGCGTTTGGCTCTTGGTGTAAACAAGAGTCTTAAGGGATTCCCTTTCACCATCAGACAACTTGTGAGAGTTGGCCCTGGAGGAGCTTCCAGTATGTGCCACTCCTCATGGTGGGAGGCTGACTTGGTCGGGAAATCCCTACCTGATTGGGTCTGAGCGCTGGCTGCTATAGGATTGTCAGTAATACTCTCCAGATAGTACTTAAAGGAAAAGCTTTTTTAATGGGAGATGTTCACCTGGAGTCAGAGCGTAAAATCGCAACTGCCTCCCTGATTGCTGGAGAAAGGGAGGTTTTCTTGGGTTCTGGGATGGGAGCTACAGGCGAGGGACCAGATACAAGGGGTTTGGGGGTGGGGGTATGTGAAAGGTGCCAGGTGCAAAATCTCCAGGCATGACAATCAGCTGTGTTCTGAGGTCATCTGTCATGCCAAAGCTTCATCTGGTGTCTGTTCTGTCTTAGAGTTCAGATGACTTCATCTCATTCCCAGCTGAGCTGGGTTCCAGTGACTTTGCTGCATTGTCATTTAATCACAGTTAGTGGTTTAGGGCTAACTATAAAGCAGGAAAAACAAAGTTATTTTTCAAGGAAATAAGCTAGAGGGGATTTTTTTAAGTGGCTATGGTTATATTGTCATGTTCTAAGATTACCATCATTTGTTTTTCATTCCACATGTTTGATGGCTACTCAGAAAAGTCCTCAGAACTATCCCTAACCATTTAGTGGGTCCCAAGTTGATGTACCTAATTGCCAATACCCAGTAAGGTTTTTTTTAGACCCAGCCTGACACTGTTTAAAAGATTTAAATATAGGATAGCTTACTTTACCATTGATTCCTATCTGTACAATGGAAATAAAAAATGAAAGAAAAGCATAGCTGGATTAGAAAAACATAAACCATAACTTTTATCTATATTAACAACTTATTTCATCATTGAAACTCAGACTGCTAAAACTCTTTCCTATCTGTCTTTTTTCCCTCATTTCATTCAAGTGCATTCCACCGAGTGTATTCTAACGCTTCCTTCTTTCCTTGCCCCTTACTCGCTTCTATTAGAGTTGTCTCAGGACTTAGGAGTCTCTTGCTAGGAAAATACTCTAGCCACTGACCACCCTTTCACCATGTAGATATTTATTTGTAAGGCATATTGAGTTTATATGTACAGTATGGAAGGATGACTGACCTAATTGGTTGGGATCCTTCCTCATAAATGGGTTTTGATGCTAGGAGAGAGAATGACACTCCAAGTAAAACTATTCCCAGACATTTAGTACCACACAATTACATTGTAGTTATAATTTAGGTGATCTAAAAAATAACATTTGATCAAAGTTAGTTTGGTTTAAAACCAATGATGTGTGAAAAATCTGCTATGTTTTCTAATTTTTACAGCCACTTTCCTTTTGTTATAAAGTTAAATTACAAACAATAAAAAAAGCTTTTATAAAAAAGAGTGATTGATAGCACATATTTCATTTTTTAAGAACAACCAATTTTATACATTTTAGAATTGTACTCCAGTATGAAATATAAGAGACACAGAGAAAAAGTATAATTATGGTAACAATATTTATTAATAAAAGTTATGCTTGATAGTGTTTCAGCATATATCCAGTTAATGTAGGCTAATAACCATAATAGAGGATACTTGTTCCAAATCTGTAGCATATAGATTGTATATGTATAATGATACATTAATTGACATTTTTCTGCAATATGTTATTTGCTACTGGGGACACATAAAACAGGTTATCTCTTCTTTGTGTTCACATATATAAACATGCCTAAATTAAAAAGTTAAGTTTTATTTTAAATTCTCTTTCTATATTTTGACCTAAGTAATTATATCTATAAATAATAAATCTATTTTTAAGGAAATATGTTAATACTATGTAATTATTGTTTCATATATTTTCATACGGCCTGACAAGGGTTTTTCTTTGGATAAAAAGAGATGGTTAATACCAGCCTGAAAATACAAAGATAGTATGCATTGTGAAATTAAAACAAAATTGATGTGATATATCTATATTTGCTGGGTTTTTTTTTATTTTGTCAATATACAATGTGGTTGATTATTATGACCCATCACCGACACCTCCCACCCTCCTCCCTCTCCAATATATTTGCTGTTTTTAATAGAACTGTTTCTTTCCTTTTTTTCTCTTTATTTCTTTTCTTTCCAATAAACGAAACTTTTGCAGTCCGTTGGTGGGACAGAGAGGTGAAACTGAATCTTTGAAGACCTGTATCATCACCTTTATCATTATTCTTGCTCAATGACAATATGGAGCATACTGTCAACGTCCTACAGGTAATACCCTTATTACATGTGTCATT
>NW_007734819.1:48551-66554 GCF_000696425.1 Galeopterus variegatus
ACCTCCCACCCTCCTCCCTCTCCAATATATTTGCTGTTTTTAATAGAACTGTTTCTTTCCTTTTTTTCTCTTTATTTCTTTTCTTTCCAATAAACGAAACTTTTACAGTCCGTTGGTGGGACAGAGAGGTGAAACTGAATCTTTGAAGACCTGTATCATCACCTTTATCATTATTCTTGCTCAATGACAATATGGAGCATACTGTCAACGTCCTACAGGTAATACCCTTATTACATGTGTCATTAGAGGATGTTTGCCATATCTGCTTTAACACCACAGACATTTTAAGTAGGTTATTCCATCACTTTGCCATTTTGATTATGACAACAAAATGACACCATATTGAAATGTATTTTGGAATGAAAGGCTAACTGTCCAAAGAGGTCCATGCTCACTCTAATTAAAATTGGCTTAAGTGGCACAACCTTCATAATTCAGAGTATGACAATGAAGGATATGCATGTTGAAAACCTTCTTTGCTCATTAGTGTTATTTCTGTCAGACACTACTACCTGATCTTTTCTTAATGAATGCTAAGCCATCTCTTTAGAAGATTGTGCTGCTTCCCTGAACTGAAGGAACTGTCTTATTTCCTCCCAAGTTCGTCAGGAGTAAAATCGGGGAGTCACCTCTTTGACATTTCCCAACCTCTGTACTTATTTATCTCTTTGAGATCCTGCGCTCCAGAGATATCACTGTCTTAATTAAGAAGAAGGATGTGACCATGGTAAATTGACTGATTTCATTGATTAAGAACTAGCTGTACAAGTAACATTGATTTTAACAGTGGGTCTACATAAATGTAATTGTTCGAACATGGGGCTGCATAATTATGGTGATGTACGAGAATAGTTGGTTTGTCCTTTTCAACCTTCACTAACATTCTTTTGCATGATAATGTACCTTGTGCAATTAGCAGAAATCTTAAATGTTACAAAATGTCTTTTGTGAAGACATGAAGAAATAATTCTAATTTAATTCAACAATATCAGACAGTTTTTCTTTTCCTTTCTTTTCATTTTTCTTCTTTTCTGCACACATAAGATCATGTCTATGGTAACGTGAATATGGACTTTGACCTTCCAATACTAACAATCAGCCCATGCAAATATATACAAATAACCTATGATTTATTTCAAAATAAATATACTGTATATGTTCTGGCATTTAATAACATAACATTTGCTATTACATGCATTTTTTAAATTGCATTCTCCATACCAGGGCTTAAATCCAAAAATAATTCCTATTATCTTCCTGCATATTTATGAAAAAATATGTCAAGGTCACTAAGTTTGTAGGAGACAGATGGATGTTAAGATTTTTTATGTTAAATCACTATAACAGGGCAAACATATAAATCACAATGTAAATAACAATATAATTACTGCCTTATTTACTGTTACAGTATTTAAATAAAGCTCTATAGGATACTGTAGAAGCCTTATCTAATGAGATCTAGGTGTCCAACTAGATAATATAAGGCTATAGACAGTAAAATAATTTGATGATTAATGAAGAAAGAAAAATTCTAACTTTGTACATAAGTGAGTAGTTTGAAAAAAATAATTAAAAAGAAGGGAGTCACAAAATTACCTAGAAAAAAATATATTGGTTAGTGAGTCAGAAGCATTGGATTTTTGTTGTAAACCTGCCACTAGTTTTGTGACCCTTAGTAGCTGTATATCATACATAATAAAAAGTAGCTCATAAAATAATTCAAGAGCTCATTCTTCATATGAGTCTATTTCTTTTCTCCACTACGCCATCCATAAAATAATTTTTTTAAGTATTGGGAAAAATACTAGGTCTCCAGGTGGACTGTGTTTTTATGTGTGTTTGTTTGCTGATGATTACCTGGTTTTTAAATGTTCCGTGCTTGCAGTTTGAACTAGGATGGAAAGTTATTGACTAAAGTGAGAGTAGACCTATTATTCCCATATGACATTAGCATCCAAAGCTTCACTATATAATCTCATGGTCAAGTTCATATAAACTGAGTTCTGTTCTTCTACCTTTCATATGTATGTAATGGAGACATTATTTTTAAAATGCCACCAAATGCATATTTCCTTATCAGTAGGTCGATTTCTCTTCCTGAATCTAGTTTTTCATTGATGCTAAGCTCCGTGCTTTTCTTCCCTACCTTCCACTTTAGAAAGAAGATATAATCCTACCCAATGTTACTCAAAAACTCATGCCCAACATTTATAACCCTGTGAAATACAGAAGGAGTATGAGATGGAGGTATTCAAAGCAAGGAATTTTAAATGAATATTCTCACTTTCTTTCTTCCACTGGGCCAGAATCCCTGTGTAGTGNCTGTATATCATACATAATAAAAAGTAGCTCATAAAATAATTCAAGAGCTCATTCTTCATATGAGTCTATTTCTTTTCTCCACTACGCCATCCATAAAATAATTTTTTTAAGTATTGGGAAAAATACTAGGTCTCCAGGTGGACTGTGTTTTTATGTGTGTTTGTTTGCTGATGATTACCTGGTTTTTAAATGTTCCGTGCTTGCAGTTTGAACTAGGATGGAAAGTTATTGACTAAAGTGAGAGTAGACCTATTATTCCCATATGACATTAGCATCCAAAGCTTCACTATATAATCTCATGGTCAAGTTCATATAAACTGAGTTCTGTTCTTCTACCTTTCATATGTATGTAATGGAGACATTATTTTTAAAATGCCACCAAATGCATATTTCCTTATCAGTAGGTCGATTTCTCTTCCTGAATCTAGTTTTTCATTGATGCTAAGCTCCGTGCTTTTCTTCCCTACCTTCCACTTTAGAAAGAAGATATAATCCTACCCAATGTTACTCAAAAACTCATGCCCAATACGACGTAAGAAAGAAGATATAATCCTACCCAATGTTACTCAAAAACTCATGCCCAACATTTATAACCCTGTGAAATACAGAAGGAGTATGAGATGGAGGTATTCAAAGCAAGGAATTTTAAATGAATATTCTCACTTTCTTTCTTCCACTGGGCCAGAATCCCTGTGTTGTGTGTGTGTGTGTGTGTGTGTGTGTGTGTGTGTGTGTGTGTGTGTGTGTGTGTGAAGACTGATACGCAGGCTGGCTGCAGGCCTACTCAGGGTAGCTGCCCTAGTTTGAGAAGTACCAGCACAGAGTTTTATCAGGGAACCAGCATCTCACCCTCCTTTGGCTCCCATGAGGGCTAGAAAAAAATCCCATGTGATTTGTTCAGGACAAGTCTCTGGATGGCCTTGGCCAATCCAGCTCTCCTCCCGTCCTACTTGTAATTCTCACAATAACTGTAGAATGTGCCAAGAATGCAGGATCCTGAGATAAGGAAGAACTCTCTGGAAGAGTCCAAAGGATGTCCTGACACTCTTGAACTTAGAGTGCCAAGTTGAGCCTGGGGTATAAAACCCAGTTTCAGGGCCTCTCAGCCGCAATGAGAAGTGGGACATATGCAGAGCAGGCTTCATCCACCTTGGGCAGCTTTTCTGGCCTCGGAGGCACTGGCTTGCCATGGATTTTAGGCTTCTGTTGGTTCTTGATGCCTGTCTGTGAGTAATGGAGTTGCTTTTCCTGACTACATGAGTGTTCTTCTGTCTCACTGGACTCATACTCTGGCAGCTGGGCTTATGCAAAACCTCCTGCCAGACTGAGGAACGTTTGCAATGGAAACAAAGTGTCATGGGGGGAAATAAAAAGTAACTGAGTTAAAATTCAGCATATTTATCATGGGGCCACTGTGGCAAGGGACAAAATGACCCTGCCACAAAGGCCACATGTGGCCAGCCCAGACACAAGCTAGAAGAAGAAGTATGCTGAAGCACTGAGAGGACTGAAGCTCCTCTAAAAGCCAACAAGACGGTAATAAAGCAAGGGAATTCCACTGTATTCTAATTAAAGAGAACAAGCTGCACATGCCAGCTGCATCAGAGGTCGGAAATGCAGTAGTCCATGGGATCAGACCAGCATGGGGACGATACAGAGACTTGAGACACACTTCCCTTTCATCATGGGGCCACAGAAAGCCCAATGGATCTGAACATCTTCTTAGCAGCATTTACAGAAAAGAGACTATTGAAACATGAATAAAAAGATAAATCAGACAAGCTAAATTTAAACACACATCTTTGTTCCCAAAGCCCACCACCAACTGGATGAGTCTAGTGAGAAAAAGCATATTAATTACAAAATATAAAGAAGTCGCATTTTCTTTTATGTGAGCAGAAGTATATTCAAATTGTGCCTACTAAATATATTTTGTTTTACTATTAGAAATGGTCATTTCCACTTGGTCATGGCTTTATTTTTAAATTATCTTTATTTTAAATTCAGATCAGTCAAGAGACCATCCCACTGGGTGGAAGAATTAAGTGAAGGGGACGATGCCTACTATGTTCTAAGTGCTGTGCTGAGCACTTGAAATGTGTGGCCTTGTTTGATCCTAACCACACCCTAATTAACCACCTCAATCCAGTGTTAATGATGAGGAGATGCATTCCAAAATTTATCAGGAATACAAGAATATGACCCTACCTAATGTGTGCGTTTTTAATGTACACACACACCCCTATCCTTTCACCAGTAAAGAGACAGTTCAATTATACTTAGAGAAAGAAACACATGAGACATATTCACAAACATTTTGCTTTCATGCTCTGGAAACATATAGTCACTTTTACTGGGGCTGGAGTTGGAAAAGGAGATCATTGTAAGAGTCTATTCTTGAAATATAAATAGCTTTTGCTTGTTGGGCAGAAAAGGGACACAGAGTAAAGGTGAGAACTAAGGCCTAAAATATCAAAGAGAGTTTGGAAGCCTGCAAATTTTTTGGAAAGACTGGAGCATCCATATCAAGTGGCAGTGGGGAAAGATGAAGCTAGGGCGTTGCCTGAGCTATATTGTGAGTGACACGCTTTTGTAGAAACACTTCAGATTTCATCCCAAAGACAGTGGAAAGCCACTGAAGGTTTTGAAGCTGGGGTGTGACATAATCCAAACTGCATTTAAAAAAACTTTCTTTGCCATCAATGTAGAGTTTAATTTGGAATAAAGAGACTAAGAAACAAAAACTCCAATTGAGAGGCATCTGCACAAATCCTAGAGAGAAACAGTGTCTATGTGAAATAAGGCTGTGAAGCTGAAAGAAGAGGTGGGATGTATTTGAAAGATAAGAAAAATTCTCATCATCAGGTGTGGGAACTCTATCTTGCTTTTTCTACCAAACTTTGTGGGAATGGGGTGAGTAATTACTACACAAACAACCATAGTAGTTTTGAGGCCTTGATTTCCCTGATACTCCCTTGATTACTCTTGAGCTTTCCTGAAACTATGAGTCTACGAATTTTTGATAGTCTTGGATGTAGGCTGAGCAATGGATCATAGCTAATAGGATCAAATAAAACCTTTAATTTTTTCACAAGGTCAAATGTGAGTGAAGCCACCGTCAGGAAATTGTTTTACTTACTTTTTTTATTTCTGTGGGTAAAAAAAAAAACTCAGTATATGTTTTATTTCCTTGGGGCATATATAATATATAAACATGATATTTATCCTTATAGATTTGAAAACATTTTATATTATTAGTAATTTTATAGATAATTAAATGGAAATATTTAGTTGAGTTTAATTATTTTCTTTATAGCTTATAGTATGAACTATAGTTTATAAATAAAACTATCATGCTAATATATACCTCTCTCTTTGTGATTTTGAAATATTTCTTAAACAATATAACAAAAGGTAACATTTATTAATAACATCCTATCTGTCAGGAATGACACTAAGTATGCCACATAGATTTTTTCATTTAATCTTCAATTACATAGTGAGGTAGGTGCTATTATAAGAAAGCTAAGACTCATGAAGTTGCCTCTAGGTCATCTAACTCATAAGTGATAGTATGCACAACTCATATCCAAACAGTTGGGCTCTAAATCCTCCTGTTATAGGTGGTTAATTTTGCTTCACAGTGCCTGGGATATAGAAGCAGCTTAATAAATACCTGTTGGATTAAGAAGCAAACAGATTTTGTTCATGCATAAGTAAATATCAAACTTATATTCATTGACCTGAAATTATCTTGCCTGAAAGCAATAGATAGCCATTTGGGCAACGTAATCAGGTAAGTAGCATGAGCAGATTTGCTTATTAGGAGGCAACGTCTGGTTCAAAAAAAGAAAATGCATGTGACAAAGGCAAGCTTGGAGGTAGCATATCCAGTGAAGGAGCTGTTTCAGTGACCCAATTGAGAGTTTCAAATAAAACAATGGAAGCAAGAATAGAGAAAAAAATAAATTTGATATACATCATGGAAGTAGAATTAACAGAACTTAGTGAGTAATGGAATATTATGAATTTGGAAGAGAAATGAGTCAGTTTTTTGCATGATACTTCATAATTTTCATGACTCATAGAATTTGTTGCAACAGTTTTGAAATCTAAATATAAGAAGAAACATTGTTATATTCAGGAAGTACAAAGTGAGAAAAAGTAAAAGAAGCTACTGAAAAAGAAGGTAGATAACTTAGTTGTACGACATTTGAATACTAAGATATCTTAATATTTCTCCTTTGTGACCTATTTGACCTCATCTCATATCTGTGTTCTTTCCAAATCAAATAAGCAAATGTTGCTTAAGAGTCTGTTATGTTTATTCAACCATTAAAAAAAATGAAACACTTCCTTTGAAACACTTCCTAGCTCACAGATGCTTTTCTAAATATTTCACCTATTTAATTAATTACTTTACAATGAAATATAAAAAATGTATCTACCATCATCAATGAATTGATATGGGCAGAAAAAAAAATTATGCAAACTCAAGTCCTCTGCAAATTCAGAGAGTGGAATGAAACACTGTGGGTTATTATCCAAAAGGACAGGACTCAGGAGAAAAGCAAGATATGGGTTGAATTTATGTAGGAATTGTCACTACTCTATACCAGGCCTTTTCCTAGACATTGAAAGTGATTACAAGTACGAGAAAAACTGTGTCTGCTTTTATGATGCTTAGAACCTCGTTGAGGAATATTTAAAGCTTGAATTGTCAGAAAACTGGAAGAGTATATCTCAAAACAAAGTATGGTATCTATAAAAGAATCCACAGAAAACCAGCATATTGGGAGTGGAGAGCCCCCACTGGGAAGTAGTGAAAGATGTTTGTGGGTAAATAGAATAGTACTATTTATCCACAATCATCTTCAATATAACAATAGTTATTGTGAACTCTTGGGGAACATACCAGGTTCTTGGGAAAACTCACCTCTGTGTAACCCACACAAAATGGGATTGATTGTTCTTCCTTTGAAACAAGCATTATCACAAAGTCACAGTCAAAGAAACATCAGCCTAACTTCAAAAGGTTCCAAGAGTAATAGAAAGCTTGAATTCAGTGTTCCTTGAAGGAACAGACAGAAGCTTGACAGTGTATCAAATAGAAAATCTTGTAACTTCTTTCTCTCTTCTTCTTCTCTACCACCACCACAATCTCACATTGCAGTCTACTCACTCACTCCAGAACAGAGGCGTTTATATCCTGTTCCTGATAAAAACCCATGTACTCTGCACAGGGACCATCTTAATTTTTTCTTAGGCTTCCTTCACATTCTTCCAACTCCATAATGAGCAACCCTTCAAAAATTCTAGTGAATAAAAGGTTTATCTTACTATGTCATCTCTGAGAGAAACAAAACTGTTGAACAACTCAGACTGGATGGAGAAAGAATATATTAAAATATTAAAACATAGAAGTACATGCATTCATAGATGTATTGCGACTTGGTTGTTTTTATTTATTTACTTATTTAAGTATGTTTATGTTTACTAACAAGATGCTTTCTTCCAATTTTACTTTCTTAACCTTCTGGGTTGGACATTTATGTTTTCTGTTGCCCTTCAGAATCCTGTTGACTGTATTAGCCAAGCAGAGCCTACTAATATTTGTTCTAAAAAACATTGTAAATTTCTGGTGTTAATGTCATTTCAGGTCCTTTATGCAAGTGTACTGTTGCCCACACAATAGCCCTTGCCAATGAAACGGAAACAAATATAAGGAAGGCAATGTCCTGGCCAATTCAGCCGTTGATAGTAGGCTTGCCACCCCATGGTGACAAAATAGCAGCTGAGCTCCTGGCTATGGAAGCAAATTAGAAGATGTAGTTTCCAACGAAGGCCCTAGACTGGTTTAGTTTGAAAATCGTGCTTGTCTTTGCATACTATGACCTTGCTTTTTCAACATCAACTCTAACATGGGGAGGCTTGGTTACATCAATTCCACTTAGCAGTACTGAAATAATATGTTGCACATTTTTAATGTTTGCTTGAAGGAGTAACACATAGTGATACAATTTTTACACAATACATCACACAGGAAAAAATCTTCTTATAAAAGATTTTCCTTATAGAATTATAATTAATAAATGTAGAAGGATCGAGGGAAATAGAAAATTACCATTAGAATACCACAGCAATAATTGCTGCAGGCAAGATCCACAACTGAATACTAACATTAGCAGACAAAAGTTTAAAGAGAGACAGGACATTTTCAGTGTCTCAAAGAATCTCCCCCAAAATGTTTATTAATTACTCCAGTGATTTTAACATAAGTCCACATATTCTTTTATGGTTTTTTCCTAAGAGGTGAAGGTTAATTCTTCTTTCCTTGAATGTGGGCTGGATTTAGAAGTCATGCAAAGAATAGGGTGTGGAAAGAGCAAAAGAACTACTTTACAGTAGTTCTAACACTCAGCCAGACACCACCTTAACCAAGTTAATCAGGATAAATTAACTAGGTTAATCCTGATTATCATCAGCAATAATGACACATATTGCTGTCATGCATCTCCAAATAGACAATGAAAACATCATCTTTGCGGTATTCTCTCCAAAACCCATAATCAAGCATGAGAAAACATCAAACAAACCCATATTGAGAGACATTCTACAAAAAACCTAACCATTACTTTTCAAAAGCATAAAGAATATGAGAAACAATTTCCTCCATGAGGATCTGTCAGAGATTGAAAAAGACTAAAGAGACATGACAATAAAATACAATATGGTATCTTAGATTGAATCCTGACATTTGTACAAAACTTGGGCAATCTGAACAATGTCTGCATTTTAGATATAGTCCTAATTTAGTTTTGTCCTAATGTTATTTTTTTTATAATTCAAGATATTATCATTATTATTATTATGATAATGTATGATATTAGCATTAGGTGAAGCTGCATTGTGGTTATAAGGGGACTCTCTGTAGTATCCTTGCAACTTAAAGTCTAAAAATATTTCAGAATAAAAGTATAAAGCTAAATTTGAATAAAAGTATGAGTGAAATTACCAGTCTCTTCAAAAAAATTTTTTAAAAACCCAAAACTCCTTTTCTATCTACAATTTTACATACATGAAAAAACTGTAAAAATATAAAGCTAAATTTGAATAAAAGTATGAGTGAAATTACCAGTCTCTTCAAAAAAATTTTTTTAAAACCCAAAACTCCTTTTCTATCTACAATTTTACATACATGAAAAAACTGTAAAAACCCCTCCTCTTTATGTGCTTTCCTTCATCTCATGACACTGTTTTTAATCTGCTTTCTTTGGTGTCATTTGTTCAGAACCTGTCTTTTAAGACAAAACAAAACAAAATGTAACAAGCAGAAAAGCACACCACATTCCCTACCATGCAAACGACTTTCCCTTCCATGCGAAATTCACTGGGGCTATTCAAACGATGAGTCTTGAATTGAGTATTGAATTAATTTACGTGGGAGTAAAATGGAGGTGAGATTAGCATGATGTTCTCCTGCTAGCCTTATGATTCGGGGATCTTTCCTGAAGGGATTCTGAACTCTTAAATAAATTTGCAATGAATTTAAAGACAGTCTAGCTAGACTGTAATCCGTATTCTTTTGCTTGTTGACTCTGTAACCTCACAATAATCATTTAACCTCTTTAGACTCAGTTTCTTTAACTGCAAAATTTTAATATCGATAAGTGCCTCACAGTGCAGTTGGTGTCATCAAGAATTTGAACATCTCAAGTCTGTCCACTTTTCACCTCCACCAGCACTCACTCTATCCGAGCATTGATCATTTCTCCTCCAAACGGCTGTTAACAGCCTCTAAACTGATTTACCTATATCCACACTGACCCTTATCCAATTCTTCCCTCACCCTGTGATTTAAGCCATCTTTGTAAATCATGATTCTAATCATTCCATCCTTCTAATTCAAACCTTCCAAGGCTTTCCACGTCTTGCAAAATAAATACAAAACTTCTTAAATTGCCTGAATACCCTACAAGCTCAAACTTCTCTGTACTTCATTAGGCCCTTCAGGGTCATGGTCATGCTTCTTGTCTTAACTCCAGCCTCAACATTCTGCTTCCAGCCTCTGATATTCACCGTGCACCCTTTCCCCTGCCCCAGCACTTCTCGACATGGCTGCCTGCCTGGAGTTGTCCTCTTTTCCTATTGGTAACTCTAATTTTGACTCCTCCTTTCATATCTCAGCCCAGGTCACCTCCTCAGAAAAGACTTCTCAAGCTTCTCTTTCATCACAGTATAAATAGGTATGTGTATTTAATCTTTAACATAAAAATTAGCAAAAATTTTAATGTATTTATGTAATTATTTGATTAATGCCTATAACTTATTACAGATAAAGTTATATACCTAAGCTTTCTGAAACTGAGGTAATTTATATTTTGGCTTAATACAGTATTTAACAAAGTGCTTAGCACATGTCAGTGCTTGAAATATGTTTTCTGAATCTTTTGCCACATTTGGAATACTATGTAAATGTGTATATTGTCACCACATCACTAAATGGTATCTTTGATCTATGTAAACTTTTTAGAGTTTATGTATAACTCTAGTTTAGAATGAAAACTCTACAATTTTAATAAAGAGGATAAAGAGGATACTGTGTCCTGGAAGTTTAGTAGAAAGGATTAAAAATAAATTACAGTCATTTCTCATTACTCTCTGTAGTTATTCTCTATAAAGCTGTCACAAACACTGAATTAGTGTATATTTAACCA
This sequence comes from Galeopterus variegatus, assembly GCF_000696425.1. Classification (NCBI taxonomy): domain Eukaryota; kingdom Metazoa; phylum Chordata; class Mammalia; order Dermoptera; family Cynocephalidae; genus Galeopterus; species Galeopterus variegatus. The sequence continues at coordinate 59,591 of NW_007734819.1, forward strand.
TTACTCCTAGGAGAAATACAGAGTTAGGTTCCTGGGAGCTTCTGGTCACAACATTTTCATTAACTCATCAATATATAACCTATTTTATGTCTGTTTCTGTTCAAAGAAACTTTACTGAATATATATTATTGATGTATTAACAAAGAGCAACAGCACTAAAACTCAGGCCTGAATGAGTTTATTGAACACAGGTATTTTTTTCTATTAAGTATATCACACCTTTCTTGCATTTAGAAACCCTAGACAGCACTTCAGCGCTATGGTTGTGATACTAGAGGAGAGGGTCTGGGGAGGTCTGATGGCCAACCTCAACCCACACCTTCTACCAAATCCTTGACTCCAGCACAGGAAAGAATTAAAGAGCACAGTTACTGTAGAAAGCGAAAACAGGTTTAACGTAAAGAATAATAAGTACAGACTTCACAGGGAAAATGTGGTCTAGCTCCACAGACTGAGCAGTGGCTGCAGCAAGTTTAATACGAAATAAATACACACTTTACAAACAAGTGCAGGCTGGCTCTAGAGTGAACAGCAGCCTGACAAAGGCAGGTTTAAGAGAAAACGTAAAGAACACAAACCTCACAGGCCAAGTGCAGACCGGCTGCAGAGAGAACGGGCAACAGCCCCACCTTCTTCCTGGATTCTACTTTTATAGTTTAGCTATTTATATGTATTCATTCTATTTAAAGAATATTTAACTAAGGGTGTGATTCCTGATTATGGAACTGGTTATGTAACAGAGCCTTGCACATGCTCAGTTGGTCTCTTTGGAGCATGCTCATTGGTCAGTTCCACCAAACAGTTAAAATATGTTAGGTGCTCTCCAGCGCCTCCAGCAGAAGGTCATTCACAGGATAAACTCCTTTCAGTGAACATGCCCAGCCAGTGGAATTACAGAACTCTACCTCCTGCCGTCTCAATGTCCATGTTCTGGTGCCGGAAAAGAAGTGCAACAAGCAACCATAGCTCAGGTCCCAGAGGGGTGGTTTGAAACCCAGGGGAGTGGCCTGAAACCTGACCTCAGGGAAAGTGAGCACCTCCTCCTTCAGTTGTGGCCATTATAGACACTAAATCACCTGTAGAAACCACAAAAATTCAAAAAAAAAAGACTAAATACACTGCAGAAAGGACATTTGTTTACAGTAGGAGAGCTGAAACAAGAAGGCAAAGTGTTGCCTTGTTAGACCTCATCTGGGGACTTACAAGTCAGTCAACTACAATTTCTCACTAGTCTGCTCATGTCTGAGGATAACTGAGCTGTAAGTATTAGTCTTAGAGTTAGAAATATACTTTAGGACCGAGCCCGTGGCGCACTCGGGAGAGTGAGGCACTGGGAGCGCAGCAGCGCTCCCTCCGCGGGTTCGGATCCTATATAGGGATGACTGGTGCGCTCACAGCGCTCACTGGCTGAGCGCGGTGCGGCCGGTCTCAAAAAGGACAAAAAAACAAACAAACAAAAAGAAATATACTTTAGCAAGTAGGCAAATTCACAAATAGGGAATGAGGGGAAAATGAACGTCTTCTGACTATGTTGCTTCAAGTTGATCTAGGAGTTGTTTATCTTGTGTTTCCTTATAAAAATTTGAAACTGTCATGCAGGTTGAGAATGTTAAAATCTTTCTTCTTTATCAGATATAATCCACCTAATCCATTCAGGAAAAATATCTACTTTCTGAAATACAAGGGTACTTCAAAACTTTTGGGGAAAAATAGAATTGAAAGATAACATGAATCTTTCCATGAAATTTTTGTACTACCATTATATATTATTATTTCTGTTGGCTTTCTATCTTTCATAACACAGAAGCAAACAAAAATTTAGTCCTTAGAAAGCAAAATATGTCAATAAGGGCAGTATATTATCAAATATTTATAGAGTACACAACAATTTAAGTACTGCTTAAAATATGTATGTGTATGTGTGTGTGCAGGTGTGTATGTATATACCTCATTCCATACTCCTTGCCATTTAAAATGATGACAAACAACATATTTCTTAATATTAGTATCTGGTAGTATCTTTCCTTCCTCCCTCTCTCCTTCCCTCCCTCCCTCCTTCTTTTCTTCCTTCCTTCCTTCCTTCCTTCCTTCCTTAGTGGCTGGCTGGTGCCTGGATCTGAACCCTTGACCTTGGCGTTATCAGCACCATGCTCCATCAAGTGAGCTAACTGGCCAGCTCTCTGCTAGAATTCTTTTGTGTTTTGAACTTAAAGCCATTTTAAGCAAGTATTAAGTCCAATGTTTACTTGACTGCATATGCTGAGCAAATGTTAATAAGGTAAATAGCTATTTGCAGACAAGTGGTGGCATCTGTAAATATGTATCTTCTTGGCAAAGCATACCCAGCAAGGTGACTTTTCACACACTTGGATCGACCTGTCTCATTTGATGTTAAAGAATTGCCATCTATCTGCTAATGTCTAAATGAGAAGCTGAGTCTGCAAGTCAGAGCACTACATTTGTATTGACTTTCTGGTGTTTGTGAGTAACTATGTTTACACACCTACATTGTTCATTGTACTCAAAAAAGATTTCAGTTTTGTTCTTGCAGTTCATAGTTGAAACATAAATATATAGGCAGCTCAATACCTGCACACACTTTAAATGATGAAAATAATGGCAAAAGAGTCACAGATCTGGAAAATCACAGAAGTCAAACTCAATATAGTATATAAGTCAAATATATGAACAAAATTACTTCTATAACAGAAAATATTTTTTAGATAGCTGTAAAATATAGATGCTGCTAAGTGATGAGACAACCAAAGTGAATTTCAGAATTGTGCACTGTAGATATTTATGCAAAAAAGTCAACAAGTAATATTTAGATGTGTTTGTGTCTAGTAAAATGCTATCGATTAAAGATATTTCAGATCACTGCCTGCAAACCAAATGTGATCAACATAAGCAGTAATGGTTATGAGGATTGAGTAGATTGGACTTCATCTGCTTACATGGGCAGAATTTTAGTAATAAATCGCATTAGTTCTTCTGTTGTGGAAGCATTATTTTATTTATCTTAAAATTAATGTGACCCTAATGCTTTTATTTAAAATACAACCCAGTTATTCATATAGGCTATTTGAGGATCCCACATACAGACCGGTTCCCGCTCACTGGCTGAGCGAGGTGTGGACGCGACACTGAGGGTTGCGATCCCGTTGCCGATCCCGGTCCGGTACAGGTGTGACACTGAGGGTTGCGATCTGTTGCCGGACACGAAAAAAGACAAAAAGAAAAAAAAAAAAATAGAAAAGACTCTTTTGACAGTTTTGACAGTTGATTCACTATAGCACAAGTCACTAAAGATTATTACATTTCTCTCTGGAAATAACCTTATATCAGGTGCATCTATACATCATGACACTTAAAACACATGTTGCTTCTGTATCCAACTCCTCCACTGGATGGTGAGTATTCTGAGGCCTGTATCACTCATTCCTAACCCCTGGCTCCACATCTCACATACAGAAGATGCTCAGTAAATATTTGTTGAGTGAATGAAGGTGATTAATGATGTCTACCTTTAAATGTAGTATAGCTTTATTTAAAAAAAAAAAGGACTACCCATTGGTCATTGCTTATTATTCAGTTTAAGATCAAAAATAAATCTTACAGTTCCTTTTTCTAGCTATTCCATTAATATCAACTTTTTTCCCTAAATGTTCTCATTTTTTTCTTATGCATAATATTCTACAATTTTGTGCAATTTGTAAATTTTTTATTCAAATGTCAGTTTAAGATCAAAAATAAATCTTACAGTTCCTTTTTCTAGCTATTCCATTAATATCAACATTTTTCCCTAAATGTTCTCATTTTTTTCTTATGCATAATATTCTACAATTTTGTGCAATTTGTAAATTTTTTATTCAAATGTGGAATCTTTTGAGTGCATTGTCATTGAAAAGGCTATCAAATATTTACTGCATATATAAAAAATAAATTTAAATCTTCTTTATTTCTATACTGATAACTGCCAAATCACCAAACTAACAAAAAAAAGAAAAAAAGGAAGAAAAAAAAAAACTTGAAAATCCCAAGTTTAGATGTAGGGTTTTATTTAGATGTAATGATTACAGAATATTTATTAGAAATAGAAAGTATTATTAGATAAAATTACAATTGCCTGTATTTTATTATTTCATTGCTGCCTAACTCCATGATTAGTGATGCTTGTCTCTCATTACCATAAAAAATACAACAATGAGATTTGATTATAATAATATGTTAAGTAAAGAAGGTTTCAAAACCTTTTTAAAAATTAATAATCTATTAGATTTAAAAAAAAATCTGTGGTTCTTTGCTCATGACTCACTAGTTTCCTGTTGAATGCCTTGTACTTCACAGTAGCTCTAAAAACATGCAAAATTTTTACCTTGAGCAGATAAAACTTTCAATTTTTAATAGGCTTTAAAGTAGTCTTATATAGATTAGGAAAAGCTTGAAAAATATAATTTTAAAAGTTTTCTCCCTCAGAAGCTAATACCTATCTGAATTTTCTTAAAAGACAGTATTTAACTTAATACAATAATGACCTTTTTCTAGTAATTTGCAATATGTATTATTCCTTTAGGGGAATGTCATGATGCATGCTGGTAAGATGAGCTTTCCTATGTAAATGCTACTCTTTTAAGGTCAAAAGCTGTACTCAGTTAATGATGGCAAACGGAAAATGATCAGGTGTTCAATATAAACAACACTGAAAACCCAAAGCTTTGTGATAACCCCCTAATATATCTTAAAGCAGTTATAGCTATTTTAATCTACCTATATAGGTATGTGTACTAATAAACATAGCTGTAAATACAGATACTCATATATGCACACAAATACATTATACTTTCTACAAAGTAACACATAGCTATGTTCTTAGTTTAAATATTAGTTTGATCCTTAATACCTTATACTAACAAAATTAGTAAAACCATTATAAATATTATTAAAATTGTGCATTTGATAATTTATTTAAACATTAGGCATGTGTCTAGTTTAATACCATAGTGAATCTAAAATCCATATTGGACCACACACCCCTACAACATAAAAAAATATATCCTCTGTAAAAGTCACCCTTTTAGATATACAATTAGAAAATCATCTTTGGAAGAAAAAGAGATTGAGTCTTTTAAGTATTTATTCCTTTGTTAATCATCAAGAAAACTAGCGCAGACTTTATTCAGAATCTTTCTTTACCATCCCCTTAGTTTAACAAGATGCTACAGTCCAGACAAACTAAATGCCAGAATACTATATGTATTCGGGTAAAATCAGCTCTTTTAAGTGAAAAATGTTAAGAGTAAAAGCACATAAAGACAGAAAAACAGAACTTGTGCAGAATATGCTTAAAATCAGCAGTTACCTATAAAGCTGTCAAATGACACTATTAAACATAGTAATTTATTGTATTATTTAACATTATCTTGATCTCTGTCACATGTTAATACAGCATGAAAAATAGTGGGTAAAAAAACACGCTTATTAATGAATTGGAGAATAATATGACTTTTTTGTCACATTCCTTTGAAATATCTTAATATTGGAATTAGCAGAGCCTAGACAATTTCAATATACAATTATGTCTGTCCATATCTTACTAGTTAGTGCTGTGATTAAGAGACCTATCGTTTTTAATTATGTTATAGGTAGCAGGGTGATTTTTGAGTCAAGGATAACAAGGATAACTCTGGACATGAACTCTGTAACATGGACTGTAATTTGTCTGATAGGAAAGATTCTGCTGACTTTTTATACCAAAGACAAACTAGAATTAAGGGTGGCAGTTGCTCAGCTGATAATCTCTGCTATTTTAGTGACTTTTCTGGTTAAAATTCTTGTAATAAAATAAGGTAAGTGAAATTTGTTTAGTCTTGCAGTGTTGGCAGTTCAGTACCATGAACTAGTCCATTCTCTACCCACTCCTGCCCCTCTCATTGCTCACCTCCCCCCCAATGCACACATGCATGCATACATAAAAATACTAATATAATGTAGGCTGCTAATCTCTTAATTTTTGATGCCTTTTATAAAAGTTACCCTTAGCCACAAAATAAGACTTTAGACTTAGAAAGAAAATAACTTCTTCATCTAGAGAAATAAAGTGCTTGGGAGGTAGTTTCCTTCTTTTCATTCCTTTTTTTTCTCCGTCTATAATGCCCCACTTGATTACTTCTCCCAATTATCAATATATAATTAGAGTGAAATTATTAAATTAGTGTGAAAATGACAAATGTTCTGGCATGATTCTTTGGAAAAGGACACTTCAGTCTATTAAGTTAACCTGCAATACCATGACAAAGGGTTATTTAGAGCATGGGATGATAACTTCCGGTTTTTATTGGTCTAAAAATACTGGGCAAAGTAATGAATAGTTTTGAAAACAGAGGTAGGTGTGACTTCCAGAGATGACTAGATGGTACAGACATAATTCACCTAAACCACTCCAAACAAATAAAAATCTATGGTATGTAACAACACTTAAAAAAAATTCTTAAATGGAACCTTAAGGAACAAGTACACTCTTCATGTCATAAGGAGAGATCACTGCTACCTTTGCTGGGTAAGAGTAGAGTAGCTCTAGGTAGCAAGCAAAAAGTTTTTTTTTTTTCCCCTCTTCTTTTTATTGAAACGTAATTGATTACGTATCTCTGGGAAAACACGTTGGATATCAATCCCTATGTGCAATATGTGATGCCCAAATCGGGATAAGTAGTATATTCAACTTTACAAAACTTAATCATTTTTTTTTTGGCCCTTTTCCAATCTTTCTTTCCTTTTTTTTTTTTTTTTTTTGTCTTTTTTGCAACCGGTAAGGGGATTGCAACCCTTGGCTTGGTGTCGTCTGTACTGCACTCAGCCAGTGAGCACATCGGCCATCCCTATGTAGGATCCGAACCAGTGGCAGGAGGGCCACTGCGCTCCCCGCGCGGCACTCTCCCGAGTGAGCCACAGGGTCAGCCCTCTCTCT
>NW_007734819.1:66974-72671 GCF_000696425.1 Galeopterus variegatus
TTTTTTTTTTTTTTTTTTTTTTTTTTTGTCTTTTTTGCAACCGGTAAGGGGATTGCAACCCTTGGCTTGGTGTCGTCTGTACTGCACTCAGCCAGTGAGCACATCGGCCATCCCTATGTAGGATCCGAACCAGTGGCAGGAGTGCCACTGCGCTCCCAGCGCGGCACTCTCCCGAGTGAGCCACAGGGTCAGCCCTCTCTCTTTCCTTTCAATCAGTTTGGTGAACCTAGGATTTCTCTTACACTGCCGAAGAAATGGGTTTTTTACCTGAAGGTGACTGATCCCATATCCTAATCCACTGAAAAGAGCCAGCACCCTCCCGGCACTTTCTGCCACAGCTCACAACCAGATGCTATGGCTTTTTTGCCTACCAGCCTGACCAGACAATCCAGGCTGTGTCATAGATAGAGGATGCTCTAAATGAAGACAGCAAATCTAAAAGAGTATCACGAGATCATGATAGAGGAGAATTAAAAATTTATATGCAAATTTAAATTTCCCTTGGGCTGCATAATGGAAAATGTAGACTTTTGCAAAGAGGTGTCTCTTGTGGATATTCAGATAGAACCTGGAGTGTCTTTTTTTTCTCCGGTTCCTCCTAAAATACTGCTGTTCCTTTCAAGAGTATCAGTTTGTGGACCACCGCAACCCTCCTTAAAAAAAAAGTCTTAATCTCCTCATAGAAGACCCCTCCCCTTTACTCCTTCTTACGTTTTGAAAATTCTAGCAGTTATTAAGAATTTGGCAAATGTTTTTTAATGTTCTCCTTATGAATTCTAGCCTAAGAATGCATGTGAGTGCTGCATATTGTCCAGTCCCCTCTCCCTACCATTAAGTGTGTCTTATCTGTGAAGATAAACCATTCTTCCTGTCAATAAGCATACCTTCCCTTGAAAACGAAACAGTCTAATCCTCCATGACATGAAATATTGTCTCTTATAGCTTGTCATGAGCTGTAACACTCCTGTCTAATATTAGGGAGAAAACCATTTGGCTCTATTTTGCCCTTTTTAAGAGCAAAGTTACCTGCTCTGATGAGATTAGTTTGATTTGTTAAAATGTACCTTTAAAAGCAGAATGCTAGGATTTTTTTTAAAAATTGTGTCACCATGAGCAGATGAGTAGTGGTGNTGATGAGATTAGTTTGATTTGCTAAAATTTACCTTTAAAAGCAGAATGCTAGGATTTTTTTAAAAAATTGTGTCACCATGAGCAGATGAGTAGTGGTGAGTATGCCAGCTCTGAGTCAAATGGGCTGAACTTGGCCCCAGTGGAACCACTTACCAACTCTCTTACTTTGGGCAATTTGTCTAATGTCTCTAGGCTCTTGTGTTAAAAATATTACCTAAGTATACAATTTTTGAAAGACTTAAAAAGATTTACAAAGTTTGTGGGAAAAAAGAATTAAAGGATCATGTGCATCTTTCTATAAACTTTTTGAAGACCCCTTGTATGGATATGCGTACACACACACACACACACACACACACACACACAGAGAAAGAGATGTTTAGTATAGTGTCTGGCATATAGTAGTGATTATCAAAGACCTGATTGGAGGAGGGAGTGGTTATACAAGCTGTTGGGCTGGATCACAGATGCCTCTGCCCTGTTCTGTGCAGGTCGTGAATCAGGTAGTTGAAAAAAGATTCTGGCAGCTTATAACAGGAAAGGCACGCATTATTTCAATGCAAATTTTGCCGGCCAGTGGCTCAGAGCTGCTGTCTTTTATACTGAAAGCACACAATAATGGCAATGAGCCAAAGAGTATATGGGCATGCATGAACAGTTACACCACTCTTATGTAATGTATTTACAATGGATATGCTGAATCATACCCAGCCATTTGTAAGGTGAGGGGTCCTGACTATACTGACTCCATTTTCCTCACACCAGCTCATCCTAAATTAACATATCCCTGCTGACAAGATTTATAGCCTCCTTCAATAAATCATTTACAAGGTTTGATTACACTCATTTCTTTGAATGTTGGAAGTAATGTGAAAAAGTAAATGACAGTATTTTTTTGGGCTCTTTCTTCCCACCAAACTTTACCCACTGTTTTGATCAACATAAACTTTTTCTACCAGAATTTTGCTGGTAGTGATTATTTGGATCCTAATTCACTGTCAGTTCAGCCCAACTAGGAATTATTTCAGTAAGAATATTGTTCTTAAATAGTCCCAGTATTTTTTAACAACTATTTCACATTTTGATTAAAAATAAAAATTTTGAAGATCAGCCAATAATAATAAATACTATTTAAACTTATAAGTGTACTGAATATACAAATGTGTTGGGGGGAATGTTCAGCTGATGCCTGTTGTAATGACTCAATAATTCAGCATTATTGGACTATACTGGATAATGAAAAATACATAAACTAGATAAAATTTGGAAATATATGTGAATTATTTCTAATTTAGGACATTTCCTTAATAAATTGTAAGTGGATTTTTCAGTGTTAATACCCTTCAATACCACATTTATGGATGCTTTTTTACCTACTTTTTTAAAAGTAGCAAGGTGTATGCAACTTGCTGCACAATGTTCAATAAATATGTGAATCATCACACTTGAAATTTTGTGCAGTCTTCCACAAAATGTGAAAGTGTATAATGATCATGCATACGCTACTATCTTAACCATTGCTGGTCACATTGAACCAAGAAAAGGCCCTATTTGAACAAAGTTTACGAAAGGTAGAGACAACTGTGGCATCAGAGGACCAAACCGACAATTTACAGATGTGTTTGACCTTGATTGAGTAAATTTTAAGCACCCGGGCCTTTCAAAGAAGCAGCCCCCTTAGACCAATTCTCCTCTTCCCATCAGTTTTAGTGCTAGGATGTGTAGGTCTTATATTTCTTTGTTATTATAATTAGAGCTCTTGGTCCTAATTAAGTAAACTTAAGAATAATTTCCAAAATTTTTTATCTCTACTACTAAGTATCTGGAGGTAGATTTTTTAATTCAACAACTAAACATTTTCTATTTTTTCTTATTTCGGAAAATATATGTACTCATAATGAGCAAGCACTTAAAATTATGAAAAAATTTCAAGAGAAAATTATGCTCCTTTTTGTTATAATTTAATTAATACCGTGCCCTTATACTTTTTGTACTTCTTAATAGCATATGTATCAAGGCCGTGAGTTCATACTTTTATACAGCTAATGTAATGTACTGTATCCATCATTTCTGAGTAAGCATGGCCTATGTTTTCATATTCTTTTTACTTTGTTCAATACAGGTGTTTGGTTATATGGTTGCCTTTTCTCAATTTTGTTGTGAGTAACTTCTACGAATCAGAGGTCAATCACATGTGTTGTTAACGCATATGTCAACAAGTAAACTAGCCCCTGTAAACAATTACTATAATTTTAAAATAATGTGGGATGTAAAAAGAAGATGTTTTGCCAAATAGCTACTGAGATCCTTCTCTGTTCCAAGCATTTTGCAAAACATTGAGGTAATAAGTTTGAAATATAAAATTTCTTTGAAAGATGTAACAGTGTAGCAGGTATAAACTCTCTGCTTATGCATAAATATGGTAAATATAATATATAAATTTGTATAAAATACAGAAACAACAATAAGGGCTATATTGTACAATTACTGTATATCAATGCAAATTACTCGATGATCATGACATCCTCACAATATTTCTATAAGGGGGGTATAATTTAAACTACATTTTGATGATGAGAAAACTAACACCCAGAGGCTTAGAAACTTCCTAAAGGTCACTTAGATATATGTGGCACAGAAAAAATTAACAAGGTCTAACTCCAGACACTGTACCCATAATCACTTCACTGAAACAATTGTTTGATTTTCTTTTTATGTGCAGGTGTGGTGTGAAAAGACTGGAACATGTGGGATTAGGGGAGCAGAGGGAGTATAAAGAAAGGTGAGGGAAGAGAGAGGGAAATAGAAATGCCTTCAAATGGAGCTCTTTGGAAGTTAAATTCCGATTACTATTTACTACGATAAGAAGGAGAAAAGGAAAAAAAAATGAATTTTGGTTAATGATGAATGAAACTCATTAGAGTGAATGGGAAACTAGTGGGAGATAAAAATCAGAAATTTATACTGAGGGCATGTTCTAAAGGACTTTGAATCTATCCTTCAGTGTTTATACGTTATCCTGTAGGCAGTGGGATGTTCTTGAAAGTTTGCCTTTAGAAAGTTCTTGAATCACCTGCCTTTTAGAAAAAAGAATTCTGACTGTAATATAGAGAATGGATTAGAATTGAGTAAGCAGAGGAAGGATGGAGCAGTTACACTAGTCAAGTGAAATGTAATAAAGACCTAAATTAAAGCACTGTAAATAGGAATGAATAAAAAGAATTGTGAGCAATGTTTCAATAATAAAAATGTTAGCACCTTGTGGTTAATTAAATATAGGAGAGAGTGAAACAGACCAATATTTCTGAACAGAATGAATGGTGTTGCATCTAATGCAGACAGAAAATAAGAAAGGGGTGTTGCATGGCAAGAATATAATAAAATAATCTACATGCATGTATGGTATAATAAAGAAAAGAATCAGAGAAAAAGTACAGCATATGATCACTTGCTACACAGTGGTCTATGCCATAACATGAGATTTTATAGAGTTGGCAAATGAATCTCTGTCCTTTCATTTAGAAACTCTTTCAGAACTCTTCTTTGGGCTTTCCTTCTAAAATAGCTGCTATTCTCTTGGTCAAGGAACCAATGTGATGAATTTTGAAAACTCTTAAGTATACTTCTTCCAATATGAATTTTGGAAATGAACTGAATGGGGTCAGTGAATTTGGTTCAGCAGATTCACTGTGAAAAAGACCTACACTGCTATCTCACTTATTTCCTAATCCCTACGTGTCCCTCCTATAATGGGGGTAAAAGATGGAAATTTGGGTCCACAGATTTCCGCATAAAAGCATAAACTCAGGCCATGTATGAAGTGACCCTCAGTACATCTCATTTTGCCAGTGGATGGCCAAAAAAGTAAATGGCCATAGTCTCTTTAGGACTGGGGAAATAATTACTGTAATTTTTTGTGTGTGGAATTGCAAGATTCTCCCTCATGGAGATGTGACCTTTCATTTAGTTAATGGGTTCTGGGTCTGAACATAGATTCAAATCAGGAAACTGAGATTGTGACTTTTCATTGACTTCAGCCCTGGGCCTTCTACTCATCTACTCTTGTTTCTCTCTCTCTTTCTCTCTCTCTCTCTCTCCCCCCCCTCCCTCCCTTCATCTATGTATCTAAATATCTAAATAATTTATTCAGCTAGCTAGCTAGTTATCAATCTTCCCCACAGGTACCAAATAGCCCAGGTATATAACAACATTTTAATCTACAGAGGACAGCCACTACTGCACTACTGAACTTTTAGAAATTTTCAGGGACCTTTTCACCAGAATCTTACTTAACATCTTTGGGAACTGAACCTGGGGCTCTGGAACATCATTACCTCCTGTGTTCTCCAGTCTTATACAGAAGACCCATTTTAGCATGCCCAGTTTTCTTTTCTTTTTTTTTTTTAACAAGTTTATTGAATTGTGATGGACATAACAAAAAGCTGTAGATATTTGATATATACATCCTAATGTGTTTGGAGATAAGTATATACCCTGAAACTGTCACTACTATTATCAATGCCATAAACTTACCAATCTCCTTCAAAATTTTCCTAATGCACAATT
>NW_007734819.1:72681-81297 GCF_000696425.1 Galeopterus variegatus
TTTTTTTTTTGGCTATTATAAATGGCATTTTAGAAAATTTGTTTTTTGATAATATATAGAATAAAAATTGATTATTGTATGTTGATTTAGTATCCTGCCACTTTATTGAATTAATTTATTAATTGTAACAGGGGTTTTTTTTGGTTGTTGTTGTTGACACTATGGTTTTCTATGCAGCAAAAATAACTTCATTCTTTCCAATTTGGATGTCTTTAATTTTTTTTCTTGCCTGATTGCTCTGGTTAGGACTTCCAGTATCATTTTGAAAAGAAGTGGTAAAGTGAGGAATTCATGTCTTGCTCCAGATCTCAGAAGGAAAGCTTTCAGTTTTTCCCCATTTAGTATGATGTTAGCTGTGGGCTTTTCATACATGGCCTTTATTGTGTTGAGGTAAGTTCCTTCTAATTTTGTTGAGAATTTTTATCATAAACTGATGTTGAGCTTGGTCAAATATTTTTTCTGTATCTATTGAGATGATCATGTGTTTTTTTTCTCTTTTATTTTTTTAATGTGTGGTATCACATCGCTTATGTTGAAACATCCTTGAATCACAGGAATAAATGCCACTTTGTCATGGTGTATGGTTCTTTTAATGAGCTGTTGTATTTGGTTTGCTAGTATTTTGTTGTGTACTTTTGCATCTATGTTCATCCGGGATATTGGACTGTAGTTTTCTTTTCCTGTTGTGTCTGTGTCTGGTTTCAGTATCAGGATAATGCTGATCTCATAGTATGAGTTTGGAAGTGTTCCCTCTTCTTTTATTTTTGGGACAATTTTAAGAAGTATTGGTATTAACACATTTGAGTTTTTGGTAGAAATCACAAGTGAAACCATCTGGTTCTGAGGGTTTTTTTACTGGGAGATTTTTAATTACTAATTCAATCTCCTTATTTGTTATTGGCCTGTTCAGGCTTTCTGTTTCTTCTTAATTCAGTGTTAATAGGTTGCATGTTTCTAGGAATTTTTCCATTTCTTCTAGGTTATCCAGTTAGTTGGCATTTAATTTTTCATAATCATCTCTTATGATCCTTTTTATATCTGAGGCACCTATTGTAATTTTGCTCTTTCATTTACAATTCAGTGTATTTGAGTGATTTCTCTTTTTTCGTAGTTTAAGGGTCTCTTGATTTTATCTTTTCAAAGAAAGGGTTTTTAAAATTTTTTTAGTCTTTTAATTTTTATTACTTTTTCTAATTTTTTTAAAAAAATTCTATTTTATTTATTTCTACTCCAATCTTTATTATTTCCTGCCTTCAGCTAACTTAGGGCTTAGTTTGTTCTTTTTCTTGTTTTTGAGTTATAAAGTTAGGTTGCTTGAGATCTTTTTTTTTTCTTTTTTAATGTAGGCATTTATAACTACGAACTTAATTCTTAGTATTGTTTTTGCTCCATCTAATAGGTTTTGGTATGTTATGTTTTCATTTTCATTTTCCTCAAGACAGTTTTTAAATTTCCTTTTATTGCATGGGTGTATTGTTTTGTTTCCACATATTTGTGAATTTTTTGGTTTTCTTGTTATTAATTTCTAGTTTTATTTCATTTTCTTCAGAAAAGAAACTTGTAGTGATTCTGATTTTCTCAAATTTGCTAATATTTATTTTGTGACCTAACTTGCAATCTACCTTGGAGAATGTTCCATGGGAACTTGAGAAGAATGCATATTCTTCTGCTGTTGGGAGGAAAATTCTGCATTGTGTTTGTTAGGTCCATTTGGTCTATAATGTTTTTCAAGTCAGGTGTTCTTGATTGATTTTTCTGTCTTGATATGCTATTCATTTTTGTAAATGAGATATTGAAGTGTACTGCTATCAATTTCTGTTTTCATATCTGTCAGTGTCTATAATGTTTTTCAAGTCAGGTGTTCTTGATTGATTTTTCTGTCTTGATATGCTATTCAGTTTTGTAAATGAGATATTGAAGTGTACTGCTATCAATTTCTGTTTTCATATCTGTCAGTATTTGGTTTATATATTTAGGTATTCTGATGTTGAGTGTGTATATATTTGTAATTGCTATATCTTCCTTCTGAATTGATCCTTTCATCATTATATAATGACCATCTTTGTCTCTAGAGACAGTTTTACACATAAAATCTCTTGTTTGATAGAAGTATAACCACTACTGCTTTCTTTTGTTTCCTATTTCTATAAAATATATTTTCTATGCCTTCAATTTCATACTCTGTGGGTCTTCAAACTAAAGTGAGTCTCTTGTAAATAGCATATCTCTGGCTCTTGTTTTGTTAATAATTTATTACTGTATGCCTTTTTATTGGTGAGTTTAATTTTAATTTATTTTTAAAATTTTATTATAATTTTGTAATAGTACGAATATTTTAATAATTTATGTGTTTTTAATTGGCATGTATTGATCGTACTTATTTATGGGGTTACAGAGTTATATTTCAATACATGTATACAATGTGCGATGATCAAATCAGGATATTTAGTGTATTCATCATTGCATAAATTTTATTATTTCTTTGTGATGAGATCATTTGAGCTCTTCAAGCTTTTCAAGAACATACAATAAATTATTTTTAATTATAGATGCCTAGTGCTACTGCAGACCACTAGAACTTATTTTTTCTAACTGTAATCCATTTAAATATAAGGTAATTATTAAGTGAGGACATAATATTGACATTTTTAAAAATTGTTTTCTGTTCGGCAATTGATATGGCAACTCTTCCAGATTCTTCAGATGGGGTTTGGTGGTGAAAGACCTTCACACATAGGTGGTATGAGTGTCCTAGCTAGGTGAGGTACATCATTATTGACTCTAGCTCTAGAAGTCACAGTGTCATAGTCTCTATGCAGCTCTGTCAGCTGAAGTCAGCATTGGTGAAGACTGGAAGTCTTCAACAGCCAAGGCTGTGGGTGTCCACAGTGGTGGTGAGGGCTATTGAAGTCCTTGTTAGAAAAGGCTTCTGGGGTACTCCTATTCTCTCTTTCCATCACAGAAGTCAGGGCATAGGGGTCTATCTTGATGCTGGGTCCAGAGTGCAGACATGGCTATGGTGGTGGTGGTTCTGGTGTCTGGTGCATAGTCATATGGGGTCTGGAGTGTGGGCACATCCACTGCCACAGCAATGATATCAGTGTCCAATCCCTGGAACTGCCTACAGAGCTAGGGTCTAGAGGACACAGACAGTGACCACATCAGTGTCTGGGATGCAAATGTACATAGATCAACCATGAATATGTGGCCCAGTGCACAAGAGCACTTGCTGGAACAGCTGTTGCACTAGTATATAAGGTGCAGGCATGTGTGGAGTGGCTGCAAAGACAGAATCTGGATCATAGGCACATGTGGAGTGACCATGGTTCTGAGGTCCAGAGTATGCATGTGGTTGGGGTGGTGATGGCTTCAACTCCAGTGCAGTGCAGCAAGGACAACTTTTCCAAAAGCTGCAGTCACAGCTTCTTCTCTGGGTGTGAGACATGTGCAGTGGTGTGGACTCCATGCAGCTCTGTCAGACAGGATCAACATAGACAAAGATTTTGGATGTTCTCAGCTGTGAAAGTTGTGGGTTTCCATGTTTTTGGTTAGGATTGCTGAGGTCTTCAGGCTCTTGTTTTCTCCCAAGGGAAGAGCTCATGCTATAGGGAGTATATCTTCATGCCAAGCTGTACCAGACTGGAGAATAAGGTGACATATTTAAGTTACTTCCTATGCTTTTCTATCATCCTTAGTTTTTGTGCTGCTCTGGGTTGCTGAAAGTTACTGACTGTATTCTAGAACACTCCCAGAGCTTTTTTTTGTTGTTGTTGTTTGTTTGTTTGTTTGTTTGTTTTAAATATAATGTAGTTGTTTGTTAGTTGTTTCTCTTAGGGGGAATGAGTGTTGGGACCTACAAGTATGCCATCTTGCTGACATCAGTCCTCGGCTTTTTCCATATCCTGGATACTGTGATTAATGCAACAGTGATCATGGGAGTGCAGATATACTTTAAGATCCTGATTTCATTTCCTTTGCATATGCACCCAGAAGTGGAATTGCTGAATCAAATAATAATTCTATTTTTAATTTTTTGAGGAACCTCCATGTTGTTTTCCATAGTGGCTATGCCGACTTTATTCTCTCCAACAGTGTACAGGGCTCCCATCCTTTCTTCACATTCCTGTCAACACTTGTAGACCTTTTTTCTTCTTTCCTTTTCCTTTTTTTGATAGTGGCCGTCCTAACAGGTATGAGGTGATATCCCATTGTAGTTTTGATCTGCATTTCTCTGATGATGAATGACGTCAAGCACCTTTTAATATAACCATTGGCCATATGTATATCTTTTTTCGAAAGACTATTCAGGTCCTTTTCTCATTTTTCCACCAAGTTATTTGTTCTTTTTGTTTGTTTGTTTGTTTTTCTTTTTGATTGCTATTGAGTTGCGGGACTTTCTTACTTTTATTGGATATTAATCCCTTATCAGGTATATGTATGGTTTGCAAATATTTCACCTCATTCTGTAGTACGCCTTTTCATTTTGTTAATTGNTGTATTCTAGAACACTCCCAGAGCTTTTTTTTGTTGTTGTTGTTTGTTTGTTTGTTTGTTTTAAATATAATGTAGTTGTTTGTTAGTTGTTTCTCTTAGGGGGAATGAGTGTTGGGACCTACAAGTATGCCATCTTGCTGACATCAGTCCTCGGCTTTTTCCATATCCTGGATACTGTGATTAATGCAACAGTGATCATGGGAGTGCAGATATACTTTAAGATCCTGATTTCATTTCCTTTGCATATGCACCCAGAAGTGGAATTGCTGACTCAAATAATAATTCTATTTTTTAATTTTTTGAGGAACCTCCATGTTGTTTTCCATAGTGGCTATGCCAACTTTATTCTCTCCAACAGTGTACAGGGCTCCCATCCTTTCTTCACATTCCTGTCAACACTTGTAGACCTTTTTTCTTCTTTCCTTTTCCTTTTTTTGATAGTGGCCATCCTAACAGGTATGAGGTGATATCCCATTGTAGTTTTGATCTGCATTTCTCTGATGATGAATGATGTCAAGCACCTTTTAATATAACCATTGGCCATATGTATATCTTTTTTCGAAAGAAGACTATTCAGGTCCTTTTCTCATTTTTCCACCAAGTTATTTGTTCTTTTTTATGTTTGTTTGTTTTTCTCTTTGATTGCTATTGAGTTGCAGGACTTTCTTACATTAATTGGATATTAATCCCTTATCAGGTGTATGTATGGTTTGCAAATATTTCACCTCATTCTGTAGTACGCCTTTTCATTTTGTTAATTGCTTCCTTTACTGTGTAGAGGATTTTTTAGTTTCATGTAATCTCACATATCCATTTTGCCTATGCTTTTGGGTGTCATATTTAAGAAAGCATTGCCTATTCTAATGTTAAGAAGTTTTTTCCCTGTGTTTTCTTCTTCAAGTTTTGTGTTTTATTCTTTATTCCGAGTTGATTTTTGTATATAGTGTGATCTAATGATCTAACATTATTCCTCTGCATGTAGGTATCTAGTTTTCCCAACACAACTTATAAAAGAGAGTATTCTTTCCCCATTGTGTATTCTTGGCTTCACGCTGAATATCAGTTGACCATAGATACATAGATCTATTTCCGCACTCTCAATTCTGTTCCATTGGTCTATATCTATGTTTTATGCTAATATTGCACTGCTTCCATTACATTCTTTGGAATATATTTTGAAATCATGGAGCATAACACCTCCAGCTTCATTCTTCTTGCTTAGAATTGCTTTGGGTATTTGATGGTTACATATCAATTTTAGGATTTTTTTTTTCTATTTCTGTAAAAACTGTCATGAGTATTTTTATAGGCATTGCATGATATATATATATATGTATATGTATATGTATATGTATATGTATATGTATATATATAGACAGAGAGAGAGAGAGATTGCTTTGGGAAATATGGACAATTTAACAATATTAATTTTTCATATCCATGAACATAGGATGTCCTTCCAATTTTGTGTGTCTTTTAAAATTTTGTGTCTTTTAAAATTAATTTGTAATGTTAAAATGTACAATTCTTTCACCACTTTGGTTAAGTTTATTCCTAAGTATTTTATTCTTTTTGAAATTCTTCCAAAAATAGAAAAGGGACCACTTCCATATTATTTCCTGAGGCTAGCATTACCTTGATATCAAAGCCAAAAATACTACAGAGAGAGAAAACTGTACAACAATATCTCTGATGAACAGATGAAATGATTCTCTACAAAATACTAGAAAACTGGATACAACTGCACATTAAAAGAATAATACACTGTAACCAAATATTATTTATCCCTAGCATGAAAGGAAATTTGAACATATGTAAATCAATCAATGTGATACATAACATTAAATGAATAAAGGTTACAAATAGCATGATCATCTCAATATGTGCAGACAGAGCAGTGGCAAAATTCAACACCCTTTCATGATAAAGATTCAACAAATTTAGTACAGAAGAAACTTATCTTAATACAATAAAGGACTTTTATATCAAGCCCACAGTTAACATTATATTCAATAGTGAAAAGCCAAAAGCTTTTTTTCTATCCCGAACAAGGTAAGGATGCTGTCTCTTGCCTCTCCTATTCAATATAGTAGCCAGAGCAGTTAGGCAAGAAAAAGAAATACAAAGTATCCAAATTGGAAAGGAAGAAGTAAAACTCTTCTCTATTTGAAGTTGACATGATCTTTTATGTAGAAAATCTTAAGACCACACCCACAAAAAACCTGCTAGAACTAATATACAAATTCAGTAAAGTCACATGGTACAAAATCTACATACAGAAATCAGATGCATTTTTATACACTAAGAAAGACCTATCTGCAAAGAAAATTAAGAAAACAGCTTCATTTACAATAGCATGCTCACTTTTCTGAGTTTTCTTCCACAGCTGACCACAGTAGTTGTGATGATGCTTTTTCCAAAAACAGCATTATTAGAGTGATAATCAGTAACACATTCAAAGATGTTAAATCTTGAATGATTGGTGAGTGCCCACTTATACCCCTTTATATTCTGCATTCCCTCTTGATAAAGTTCAGCTTCTGATTCCTAGTGGAATATATTAGCTAGGTCTTATAGCTCCATTAGCTTATTATTATTATTGTTATTGTTTTCATTTCTTAGAAGCCTAGCACTTTTTCAGTCTGGATATAATGACATTCGACACTAAGAGAAGTTATGGGTCTAGTTACCAAAAGGGAAAGTGGTGGCACATCCTGGGGAAGATGAAATTTATTTAAAAGGTGCCATTTCATTTTAAATTTATTAATATTCTCCTATAAAAGAGGTTGAGATCTCTCTTCTTGAGAACGGGGTTTAGGATACTTCAGGATAACAAGAGAATCCAGTGGAATAAGATGATTCAAAATTTTCAAGTGTATCAACTCAGGCATGTCTCCCAAGTTTCAAGATCCCATTTCTTCCCTAACAGGACCCTGGCTACAGTGTCTGAAGCTTGTCAAGGATGAGAATCTAGCTTTCTATGAATCTTCTGTGTTTATAATTAAATCATAGTCTGAAACACCAGCTGTGTCTGTTCTGCTCTGACAGATAAGGATCTTCTTATATTGTGCTATGGAGGTCCTCTGACAATGAAATTTTTATTTAAATTTTTGATTAGTAGATCTGCTTCTGCCATTTTCTCTCTTCAATGAATCATCAATTCTTGTCAAAGCCACCAGTTGCACGGTTCTCAAGACTCTTGTTTCCCTTTATTTCCCAAATGCTTTAAATACGGGCTTGACAAATTTTGGTTCATGGGTCAAACTGGAACTGCCACCAGTTTTTGTAAATGTAGTTGTATTGTAACACAGCCACACCTGTTTATGTATTGTCTGTGGCTGCTTTTGTGCTACAATGGCACAGTTGAATAACTGAAACAGATCATATGACCTGCATAGACTGAAATATTATATATTTGGCCTTTTAGAGAGAAAATTTGCTAACTCCTACCTTAGGCATTGCTCTAGCTAAGGCAGCCATTTCCACTTTATTCATATTACACTGTCCAACTAGTTATAATGCTGTGTTTCTTAATTTTTCTCATCTTTAGTTTACTTATCCCTACATAAGCTGGAAAAACAGCTATATTGCATTTTTATGGTTCTTCTCAGCACTGTGAATAACGCAACATAACTCAAATACAACACCTAAAAAAACAAAAATGAAAAACAAGTGTGTATCTCTATTGCACTTTTCCAAAGATATAACAATAGGGCGTTTTACTGTGTGTCACACAACAAACATTTTTCATTAATTCAGTCACACCCAAGAATGCCCATTTTATTATCTCAAAAGTCTTATCTATTATTTCCTCCTACCACATTCCCCTCAAAGTAACTTCCAGCAGTGACTTTCTTTTTCTGTCATGTTTCTCTATTCTTCCAGCCTTCCCATTCTATTCTCTCTACAGTGAGGAATGCTGTGTTTATATGTTCTAATAGTCAGTCATTTCCTCCAATTTTTTTTCCTCTGATATTTTACTATTTTGCCAATTAAGCAAGTCAAACAAGCCAGATGGAAGGAAGCCTCCACTCACTTGTATAAAAAATGTTTTTGTTCTTGTCACTCATTCCTCCCGGTAAAATCCTGTCATGGAATTATTTAAATTCTAGCCAAAGTTCA